>NC_056731.1:961622298-961922298 GCF_019279795.1 Protopterus annectens | reverse complement strand
ATTGGTACTTAAAGATGAAAGCACATAAGGTGTACTTTGATTATGTGATTCTGAATGAAAGGTACATTGGCAATTGGTAGCAATTCTGTATTGGTGTTTCTTACAATTGTTTAAGTCAGTCATTTCCAAAGATATCTGTTTAAATTGATTTTAACCCTAACTGTGATCTTTAGCAGAAGTTGCTATAAGTTACTGAGGTGATGCTTGACTGAAATTTATTCCTACATGTATTTATATTTTAAATAATTGATTTCATTCCCATATGCAGTTGTATAGACAGATATACATTGCAAATGTGTATGGTATATAATGGCAGATTTATGGATCATTTGTAATTCTTACTGGTAATTCCTTGCACTTTGTGTTGTAACTACAGAAACCCACAGATTCTGACACTATCCATTGTATTATATTATGTTGATATTATGAATATTTGCTCATTCATGTTTCCTAACAAAACTGTTAAAAATGTGCTGTTGCTGTTATGGCGATTTCTTAAATGATGATTCTTAAGAAAGGTGTTATCACTACTGGCTAAATATACAAAGTATCTGTACTGTCTGCAGTTTGTCTACGGATCCTGAGGTTTTTCAACACTTTACGTAAGTTGTTCAGGTGTTACTTTCTGTACTATTTTTATGTGATGTACATGCAGACTTCTGTTGCATAATGCTGTTGTCTTTAGACCTCTGTTCAGCATATATGTAGTATGTGGGGTTCTTATCCCACTTATGAAAAATGTGATGTTACATTTTTTTTCTACAAATGTTATGTGTGAAGGTATTGTTATTACTTTTTTATATGTCATGTTAGTATTTGGCACAGACAGCATTATACAGACCTTTGCATTGCACAATAATGCATACTGTTTATGTGGACATACACAGTCCACAGGCTCAACCACATAAATGGGCTCAGACAGGAATATTGCCATGTGCATATTACTGTCTTTCAGATGGCCAACTCTCTTAGGGGAGACTTCTTCCCAGGAAAATAAAATCATAATTGATCCTCTCCAGAACACGGACAGAGAATATTTTACTGTTCTGGTGATACAGTTTGGTGACATGAAATCTGAACTGACCTCACCAACATGATAAATGCAGTTGGAGCTCACAAATAATCCTGTGATGCTTGTAAACTTCACTGCTCAGACATTATAATTCATGTAGCAAACAGATTTAGATGTTATGAGAAATCAAGGGACACCACCAGTGGTGGACCACCATTGACCATACCTGATGACATCACAATATTTCTAGCCGCACTGCATACAGCAAGATGGGAGTAATACATACCTGAGGTGGGAATGAAGCTGGAGTTCTAGGCCAAACATGCAAGTCTTTCTTTCTTAACATGGTTGGGTATACAGACTATAACTGCATATTGCTGTAGCATGCCTATTCATGTACTGCTATTTTTGATTTATAGCAGCAGAGTTGAGCCATGCACACACATCCTCATAGGTTGAGAATGATGAACGTAAGTCTAAAAGCAAGTATTCATAGAAGTCCAGAAGGCACAGTTCGAACAACATGCGCAATGATGTTTACATTAATATTCACAGGTCCATTTACTTCAAAACTAAACCAGGGAATGACTGGTGATTTTCTCCATACTGTTACTGTCACCACTACCCATTATTGCCTCAGACTCATTTCATGACACTGCTGTTTACTGTCATAGTGTTATTTCCCTAACATTGCACACTACAGGTACATCCAGTGGGGGCCCAAGATGTGCAGGTTCAAGTTCAGACAGAGCAAGTATGTTACAGCAAATTTATCACAGCTTGCATGAACATGTAGCATACACGTGATACATGACATTTGTCAGACTTTTTCAGCATAGACCCATCTGATGCACAGGTGTAACATTCATCTCATATCTGCAGCATCTGTCACTGTGTTGTACATGTGTTGCCATCAGTATTCTTTTTGCTAAATACATGACTGTGTTGTCTTTCTCAACTTTTCCCATGTATAATCCACAGTACAACCCATAACTACTCCATAGCAGGTGTCTGTCAGTGGTATGCTACTAACTATATTACATACCTATCATTGTTGTTAATCCTGTAGTTGTCATTCATTAATGCTATGACCTTCTACTCATTCCTAGGCCAGTCTGCATCAAACACATCAAGTTCACATACAAGTGGTTTGTGTATGTCAAACCTACTGTGTGTTTTAATGTTTTCAACTGGTTAATGTTGGCAGTGATATGAAGTTCATCCCTCTTCAGCAGCACCATCTTCACACGAGGTGTTGACAGGTGTGTGTTTTTTTGTATTCCTCACATATGTCATGTATGTTGGACTTGTAACCTAATTATATACTCCATGTATGCGGATTCCGTGTAAGATATATACAGTAGGCTTCATGCAAAGTCATTATTATTATTTGTAACATTGCAGTGATATATATATATATATATATATATATATATATATATATATATATATATATATATATGTGTGTGTGTGTGTGTGTGTGTGTGTGTCATATGTCTTTCTTTGATGCTATCCATCATGTGATGCAAGCACATTCTCCTTATCTGTGTCTTTGTACGTTGTAGCACATTGACTATCTGTATCGTCCATCAGCCCATCCAGCGATCATGATCTGGTTTCAGATGTGTCTCAGTATACTATTATAGCCCCTGACCCACAGGATCTTAATGTTGATTGTGTTGTTGCTGCAGCTGTAGCCTCAGATGTGGGGAGCAACTTGTTTAGCCATTCAGAGAATGATTGGCATGAATGTTTAACAGTGTGAAGTCATTTAACAACAGACCCCAGTTGAGACTGCTGCTCATGGTAGCTATTGACAACAACTTTAAACAGGAAGTCATGGGACATAAAGGCATCCAGATGTTGTGCATGGCCAGATTTCATTGGGTGTTCCTCTCCTGCTACAGGCACATGGACTTAAACAACAAAAGAGTTGGTCAGAAATCCATGTACTTGTATGTAATACAGATCATGTGACACACCAGCTACATATGATGTGTGAAGAACAAGAGTGCATAGACAGTGAGATAAAGGCTGCATTGGCCACTCAAAGTGAGAGTCTGCTAGTGGTGGCACAATTGGTAAAAACTCTGGCCTCTACAGTACTGCTACAGTGTTATAGTACCAGCAGGGTTCTGTGTTCCCTAAACGTGCTCAGCAGATTGTAACATGCGAGGAGCAGGCCTTCTCTCTGCAGAACCACTATTGACCATCAAACATCCCTGTCTGTGGTCCAATCAGCACAGAGTTCCTCTGCTGGCCTACATGCTATGGTGCAGCCAGTCAAAGCAAAGTCGTCAACTTGCAATCATGCTCCTTCAAGTCAACATGATGTTATTACCACATCTATCTCCTCTTTGGAGCAATTAGGGCAACATGTTTTTGTACATGGTCAGGGCAGAGCAGACCTTGGTGTGAGATGTCATTGAGGTTACCCTAGACTGCGACAGAGTGCGTTCAACAGTGTCATAAAAACAGCTGTCTCATATTATTAAATAGGATCATAGGATCATAGGAAGTTACTAGGCTATTGGCCCTGAGGCCCTTACACGTTTAACCAAGAATATAGCCCATGTTACAACCTTCTGCACCCTATGCCACTGTCCAGCAGGACACAGGTGGAATCCCAGGGATGTATTTTCTGTTCCCCATCCAGTTATCCAGGTTGCACTTAAAAAGGGTTAATTAGGTACTCTGCTTAATGTGGAGAGGGAGTCTGTTCCACAGAAGTGGGAGTCTCTGGGACACAAATCTGTCCCACCAACAAGTCCTATTGATGTCACAGACCAAGTTGAGGTTGCAAGTGTGGGTTACTTGAGTGGAGCTTGACTTGTGGATATGCAGCAGTCCCATCAAAGGCATGGTCTGAGATTTCTTTGTATGCCAGTCAGAGTTCACCTCTGAGGACTCTGTATGAGACTGATTAGAGGGACAGGGAATTTAGCCTATCTGTGTAGGATAGATATTTGAGGTCATGGATTCTCCTGGTGAGGAAACTCTGTGGTCTCTCCAGCTGCTGCAAGTGCTTTGTGAGGTGCATGCCAAAAGGGGCACTGTATGCAATAATGGGTTGGATAAGGGAAGAATACAGGGATGTTATGACCACCTTGTCCCTGGATGAGATACCCTTCCTAATGAGGTGGGCCATGTAGAAAGCTTTGCATACAATAGAGGCAATATGGAGGTCAAAAGTCAGTTTGCTATCAACCTGAGTGCCCAAGTCCCTCACAACTGATTGCAGGCTTAGGACCTTGTTATTAATGTGATAATTTGTGGGAACATCACTCTCCCCAAAGGGGATAATGATGCATTTTTTGGCATCCAGTTTGAGGTCATGTTTCTGGCACTTGTCATTTATTTGGGTGAGACCCTCTTGGAGGATGTCTACATCACTAGGGCAATTGATGACAGCACACAACTTGCCATTATCTGCAAACCTGGTCAGCCATAGTCCACTGGTTTTGGCCTGCACCTCAGAAAAGTATTTCCCAAACAAGAGAGGCCCCAAGACCACTTCCTAGGGTACACTGCTCATTAAAGGTCTACTGCTTGAGGTGGCCTTCCCTATTTTGACTAGGTGGGTTATTTCAGTGAACCAGTTTGCTACCCATCTGGTGACATATGGATTGATGCCTAGTTGAGAGAGTTTATCTATTAAAACTAAGTGGGGAATGATATCGATGGCTTTGGTCAGGTCAAGGTAGGTGGTGTGCACTGTCTTTCCCTCGTCCATGACTTTGGTGACTGTTTCAAAGAAGTTGATCAGATTTCACAGGCATGACCTCCCCTTGAGAAAACCAAACTGTGTGGAATTGAGTGGTATTTGGAGGTTGCCAATGCCCTTGTTAATGACTTCCATGATAATCCACTCCATGGCCTTGCAGACCAGGCTAGTTAGGCTGATGGGTCTATAATTTCTTGGATCGTTGGACACTCCATCTTTGTACAAAGGGATGACAGTCATTGTCCTCCACTTGGCTGGGATGAAGCTGGTACTCAGGATTTGGTTGAATAGCATGCCTAATGGCACTACAAGTTCCTGCCTGAGTTCATGTAGGATTCATAGGTTCATAGGTTCATAGGTTAGTACTAGGCTAACTGCCCTTATGGGCCATTTTAAGCCTAGCCAATTACCCCATGTCAGAATCAAACCCTGCACCTTGTGATTCTAAGGTAAGCACCTTAACCATTACACCAACCTCCCACCCTGTCCACCTGGGATGTTATTGGGTCCCATGGAGGATGTATTTTTTGCCTTTGAGAGGGCAGTGATGACTTGCTCCCTAGAGATAATGGGAGGAGGGCAGGTGCTGGGCATGCCCTGATTTACTGATGGGGGAGACAGAGGGGTGAAGTTTTCAATGAACCTGCCTGCTAGCAGTTTGACAATATCTACAGCATTTGTGTATGTGGTGTCCTTGACCACCAGTTCTGAACAGATCTGAGTGGTTCCTTTGAGATTGCAGACATATGTGTAGAAGGTCTTATGATTGCCTGTAGTAGATGTGGCCAGTTTGGACTTGAAGTTTGCTTTGGGGGATTTCACTGGTGCTCTTATTTGCTTGTTCTGGCTAAAGAGAGATTGCTTCCAATTAGGCACCTGCTCCTTCTTGGTCCTAGACAGCAATTTTTCCTTTTATTATAGAGTTTATTTATTGCAGATGTCCACCAGACCAGACAGGTTTACTCTACCTTGAGGAGGAGGATTTTGCTCTGTCTAATATTCCTGAGTCCATGCAGCTATATACATGCTTGTATAGTACTTTGGTTTATGTGTGGACATATATGCCAGTTCCTATGGAGGGAAAGAGGGTTGCAAAGCTGTTTATACCTTCCCTCAGGAGGTTTTAATCTGGTTTGGAGAAGTTTTTTTGTTTGACCCTAGTTGGGGAGGGGTGGGGCAGAGGAGATGGTGACTTTGAAAGTGACCACTTTGTGGTCGGATCTTACCAGGGAGGATGACACTGTAGGGATGCTGCAGTGGTAACTCATGTTGGTTAATACCAAGTCCAAGATATTTTCACCTCTTGTGGGGGTGTCAACCAGCTGGTTCAAGGCATTTGCATTGACAAAATCAGGGAATCTCTGGGCATTTGTGTTTTGGCATGAGTAGTTCTTCCAATCTATGAATGGGCAGTTAAATTCACCAAGGATCAGGGTAAAGGGTTGAATCTTGATAGATTCAAGGAGGTCCAGATAGGGTCCAGATAGTTGGAGTGGGCATCTTGAGTCTAAGTTGGAGGCTTGTAACTAGCTATGATATGAATAAGGGACTTGTCAATAGTTATCTGCACCTGTAGTGTCTCCTGTGCATCATACTGTTTGTCCAACCTGTAGGAGTGCTATGTCTTATATATATATATATTTCAACTCCACCTCTTGTGCTTTGCTGTCAATGGTTTAGGATCTGAATGTATGATAGGATGAATAACCTGGTATGGCTGGGGTGCTGTCTGCAGCTCTGAACTAGGTTTCTGTGACTGCACAAATTTCAGCATCTTCCAGGGTTAAGAATGCTTGCAATGTGTGCAGTTTTATGTTTAGACTCCTAGTGTTTAGCAGCATGACCTTTAATTTCCATTTTGATGAAATTTTCATGTTGGTAGTTTCACCTCGTGGTATTGCCTAAAAAGGCACTATGGGGAGGTAGGAGCCTTTGCCTGGAGCCTGAAGCCCAAGGGAGACAAATGCAGGCCATCTCTGACAAAGCATCGTGGTTTGTCAATCATATCTTCCGAGGCTGTCAGGTACTGGATCTCCTTGGAATGATGCCAGAAACTAAGCCAATTGTTAAACTCAGTCATTTTCTGTTTATATTGAGACATAATCTTGGGTGATGGTAGAATGCTGCTTAAAGCTAGGAACATACCTGCCTAGAAAACATATTCAGCGAGTCCAATCATGTGTCTCTTCATAAAGTCCAAGGAGGTACATCTCAAGTCATTCAACTTGAACAATGATGGAGTCATAACAGTGCCTGTTGTTGAGACATGTGAGTGCATGGGTGATATGGTGAATTCTGGCACTTGACAAACAACTAATCATGACTTTCTCCTTATCCAGCCTGATGAGGGTCACATCTCTGTGTTTCACAATGATGTCTCATATGACTAATATGTTGGGATTATGTTAAGGCCTTAGTGGCTATGAGACGCAGGTGTGTGGACTATATGTTGTGTGTGGTGTGGTGGGCAGTGGAGTTCACATGTGTTTTTGCCTCTGAGTTCTCTTTTGTTTGGGTATGTTTTTATTGAGGACCACCGCATATTTGGGTGAGTATTGTGTAGGTGTTGGAGGTTTTTGAGGTGTGGTGTTTGTGTTGACAACCTTCTCAGTGCCAGATATGCTGGCTTGTGAGGGAGAGAGCATTGACTCTAGGATCTTAATGTAATTGCTTCTCTCACAAATTGTGTTCCTGGGTGTAGTAGTAGAGGGTTGTCCGTGTACATGAGGCACTTGCTACACTGTCTCAGGATGAACCCGAAAATAAAGTGTATAGGTGCAAAGTAGACTGTGAACCTAAGAAAAAAGCACCAAGGAACTGTAGATACTGTTTTTTAATATAATGAAAAATATAAAATCATCCAAAATGAACCATGTTAAGCGGTCTCATCGTATTAAAATGACTTCATCAGAACAACTACTCAGAATTACAATCCACATTTAAATAGTCTCCCAAGAATCACTACATATCAATTAATGCACTAATTAATCAACGTTTGAACATTTAAAGCACCACATACCAAAAGTTTGTTAGATCAGATAAAATTCTCCTAGTATCCATGCACCTTTCATATCGTATCACATATGTTTTCACATACTTCATATTTATACAAAAAATTAATCTAACCAAAACTGTACATAAAAATGCACTCAACTTAAAAGTGTATTTATTTTATGTGTTGCTCAATTAAATGGACTCAACCTAAATTAAATAAAAATATATTCATTATCTAATTTAATTAGCCCTTTCCTTTAAAACATAAAATATAGATATATGATCATTTAATCCAGGATGGAAATTTGCAGCCAACCTGAGATGCCACATTAATTCCTTTTTATATAGATGATTTTTCCAATCTCCCCCCTCACCTCCAGGTTCACTGTATCCACAATGACAAATTTAAAGCCAGTATGTTCATTGCAAACCTGACTATGCCTGTAGAGGGCATTAGTTTCCTTCTGATGTTTAATTTCAAATAAATGTTCATATATTCTACATTTCAGGGCTCTCTCTTTTTTCCCAATATAAAATCCATTGCATGTGTTACATAATGCAATATAAACTATCTTGTTGGTATAACAGCTCCCTTTCCTTAAATATATAACACTACCAATTATATTTTTTAGGGTTACCGAAGGTACCTGAAGGATGTACCCACAATAAGAATAATGTCCACAAGGTTTAGTATTACCTCTATCATGTGTCCCATCTACTCTAATTTTCTCCAAATTTAATTTAATGTTACTGCCAACCTTCATAGAAAAGATGGGTTTCCCCCACCTTATTGTATACCTCATTGTTTACCTTAAATATGCCCCAATTTTTATGTAAAATCTGTTTGATCTGGTTAAAGGGTCTGTGTTGAATAACACACGCTTGGTTATAATTCCTATTTTTTGAATTCATAGAACTATCCTGTTCCACCATATTCCCTATTTTGTCTGTTCCATCAACAGTTTTATCCATCTTAGATCCAACTATAGTGCATGCACTACCCAATAGTGGTTTATATTTCTTCCCCCATTCACCAAAAACCTCTGCAATAATGGGTTCAACTATATTACATGGATACCCTCTCTCAAAGAACATATTTTTTAAAACGTCAAGCCCTTTTATTACATCTTCTCTCTCTGAGGTCATTCTAGCCATCCTAATAGCCTGACCTTTGACTATACTTTTTTTCTGTTTTTTAGGGTGGTGACTTAAATAATGTAGGTTGGCATTACAAAATGTTGGTTTGCAATATACATTAGATTTAAAACCTTGTTTAGTCATAGAGATCTTCACATCCAAAAAATTGGTCTCTAATTTATTCACATCATAAGTAAATTTCAGAAAGGATGTTGTTTGATTCAAGTATTCCATAAATAGGGAAATGTCTTTTTCCTTCCCCTTCCACAAAATAAAAATATCATTCAAAAATCTCTGATATGTGAGTATATCAGCCCAAAATTTGCTATTAAACACCCATCGTAGTTCCCAGCCAAACAGAACCAAATTGGTGTATAAAGGGGCACAGGCCACTCCCATGGCAACACCCCTGATTTGTTGGTAGTATTTTCCCTCAAAATATATGAAATTATTATCTAAAACATGGGCCATGATTTCACAAATCAGCTGGAGTTGTTCAAGGACAAATGTGGAGCATGTCTATAAAATGTCTTCAAAAAATTCCATCCCTTCAGTCCTAGGTATACATGTGAATAGATCCTGGATGTCTATTGTTAAAAAAATGACATCATCAGACCATAACTCAGGTTTTAGTTGTTCCAAAAAATCCCATGAGTCTTTAAGGATATGTGGTATCCCTTCCAATATATGTCTACAAGTTCTATCCACAAATATGGCTAAATTGTGGGTTTTGGACCCACTGGCCACCACAATAGGTCTAAATGGAGGGACTGAATATTTTTATGAATTTTTGGTACACCAAAAAAGTCAGGAGTGTTGCCACGGGAGTGGCCTGTGCCCCTTTATATGCCAAGGGAAAGGAAGAAGAGATTACCCTATTTATGGAATACTTGAATCAAACAAAATCCTTTCTGAAATTTACTTATGATGTGAATAAATTAGAGACTAATTTTTTGGATGTGAAGATCTCTAAGACTAGACAAGGTTTTAAATCTAATGTATACTGCAAATCAAGAATTTGTAATGCCTACCTACATTATTTAAGTCACCACCCTAAAAAACAGAAAAAAAGTATAGTCAAAGGTCAGGCAATTAGGGTGGCTAGAATGACCTTAGAGAGAGAAGATGTAATAAAAGGGCTTGAAGTTTTAAAAAATATGTTCTTTGAGAGAGGGAATCCATCTAATATAGTTAAACCCATTACTGTGGAGGATTTTGATGAATGGGGAAGGGATATAAGTGCAACCACCAAACAAGTCCTCCTGCACGTGAGCAATTGCACGGCTCCAAAGGCAAGGTGAATCCAGAAAAACAATGAGCCAGCAAACTGTGACCTGAAAGAAATGTATTAGTTAAAGCAGCATAAAAACAAGTAACCATACTGGTTTCGGCTGGTAAGAAACACAGCCTTCATCAGTGTAAACATAAAAAAATCAAATGCTACTGTTTAAATACATGCATCGACATCTTCATTGGTTCATTTTAGAATTGCTCATTAACACCAGGTGGAAATAATCCACCTAGCTTTACAATCCATTTTTTCTCCTTAGAATCTAGAATGGAATGCCAACTTGTTTTGTTTAATTTGTTACCCTTTACCACGTCAATGATCATAAAAGTGAATTTAGCTGATTTATGTGACATGCAATGTTTAAATAATGCACTGTTGGATTTTTTATTCTTGATATTACTTACATGCTCAGAGATTCTCAGCCTGAGAGGACAAGATGTTTGACCAATATAGAAAGAACCACAGGTGCATGTGGCTAAATATACAAGCCAGTCACCGCTACAGTTAGCAAAAAAAATATATGTCATACACCATTCCACAGTTTTTGCTCGCAAACTGTTTTGACTTATACATTTTATCACAGTTAATGCAATGGCCACATGGGAAATATCCAATCAAAGGTTCACCTGTCGGGGTGGTTTGTGTGAACTGAGACCAGCTGCTGTCATGGGAATGTTTGTAATGGTTAAAACAGGATGCCAAATTTTTCCCTTTACAAAATGAAAACAGACATCTATCCGGCAACATATTCGCTTACTCCTGATCACACTGTAATATGTTCCAATGTCTGTGTATGCTATTGATAAGTACATCTGAATTCCTTGCATATGTGGTAACAAATCTAATGGGTTGTGAATTATGTTCATCCTGTGATTTATAAGTTAACAGATCCTCCCTGTTGAGTGTATTTGCCCAGTTGCTGGCCCACAGAACATGTCCCATATAATATTCCCTTGACCTGAATCTCCTGGACAAATCCTGTCTGTGTTCTTGAAAAGTGGGTTCTTGAGAAAAAATACGCCTCATTCATATGAATTGTGATTTGGGGATATTCCTCGCTATATGGGGAGGATGAAATCTGGATGCATGGAGGACGGTGTTAAATTGAGGATACTTCCTAAAAGCCTGCGTACTTAAAGTATGATCAGGTAATCTATTGATCAGCACATCAAGGAAGGTAATGGTAGCTACATGATGGTTAACTGTAAAATGTAGACTCCATTTGTTGTCATTCAAATAGGATATGAATTCCAACAAATAATCCACATCTGCCCTCCATACCATCCAGCAATCATCCAAATAGTGCCTCCAAATGTCAATTTCATCCAAGAAGATATCATGGCTGCTGTCATAAATAATTTGTTCCTCAATAAATGCCATGAATAAGTCAGCATTGACATTGACATTTGGAGGCGCTATTTGGATGATTACTGGATGGTATGGAGGGCAGATGTGGATTATTTGTTGGAATTCATATCCTATTTGAATGACAACAAATGGAGTCTACATTTCACAGTTAACCATCATGTAGATACCATTACCTTCCTTGATGTGCTGATCAATAGATTACCTGATCATACTTTAAGTACGCAGGTTTTTAGGAAGTATCCTCAATTTAACACCGTCCTCCATGCATCCAGCTTTCATCCTCCCCATATAGCAAGGAATATCCCCAAATCACAATTCATACGAATGAGGTGTATTTGTTCTCAAGAACCCACTTTTCAAGAACACAGACAGGATTTGTCCAGGAGATTCAGGTCAAGGGGATATTATATGGGACATGTTCTGTGGGCCAGCAACTGGGCAAATACACTCAACAGGGAGGATCTGTTAACTTATAAATCACAGGATGAACATAATTCACAACCCATTAGATTTGTTACCACATATGCAAGGAATTCAGATGTACTTATCAATAGCATACACAGACATTGGAACATATTACAGTGTGATCAGGAGTTAGCGAATATGTTGCCGGATAGATGTCTGTTTTCATTTCGTAAAGGGAAAAATTTGGCATCCTGTTTTAACCATTACAAACATTCTCATGACAGCAGCTGGTCTCAGATCATATAAACCATCCTGACAGGTGAACCTTTGATTGGATGTTTCCCATGTGGCCATTGCATTAACTGTGATAAAATATCTAAATCTAAACAGTTTACGAGCAAAAACTGTGGAATGGTGTATGACATAAATTTTTTTGCTAATTGTAGCAGTGACTGGCTTGTATATTTAGCCACATGCACCTGCGGTTCTTTCTATATTGGTCAAACATCTCGTCCTCTCAGGCTTAGAATCTCTGAGCATGTAAGTAATATCAAGAATAAAAAATCCAACAATGCATTATATAAACATTGCATGTCACATAAATCAGCTAAATTCACTTTTATGATCATTGACGTGGTAAAGGGTAACAAATTAAACAAAACAGGTTGGCATTCCATTCTAGATTCTAAGGAGAAAAAATGGATTGTAAAGCTAGGTGGATTATTTCCACCTGGTCTTAATGAGCAATTCTAAAATGAACCAATGAGGATGTTGATGCATGTATTTAAACAGTAGCATTTGATTTTTTATGCTTACACTGATGAAGGCTGTGTTTCTTACCAGCCAAAACCAGTCTGGTTACTTGTTTTTATGCTGCTTTAACTAATAAATTTCTTTCAGGTCACAGTTTGCTGGCTCATTGTTTTTCTGGATGCACCTTGCCTTTGGAGCCGTGCAATTGCTCACGTGCAGGAGAACTTGTTTGGTGGTTGCACTTGTATCTACATCCTGCTGGGGGCTTGTGAACCTGATGTTGGCTACATGATCACATCTGCAGCTATTTAAAATTACTTACAAACCCTTTTTGGTTCATTTACAGTGCTCTTTTATCTGTTTTGGACATATTTGGAGATTTGGAGATTTATCCTTTATACGTCTGAATTACATCACGGATGTACGTTGGATTTGTGTCTTTTTTGATTCCACACATTCAAGGCGGCCTGGCGCAATGGTCTAACGTATATATGGCTTTCTTTTGTCTACAAGCATTGATATCCAATTATTTCATCATTCAAAAGGTACTGTTTTTGGTTTTTGAGAGGAGTAGTTTTCTGTTTTGGACATTTTATACCATCCACGATCCACAGCTCAAGTTTTGACTTTTCAATTTTTGCTACATCGAGCCAACATTGTTTTTCTCTGTCGTTTTGTGGTTGTAAGATACGGTGGATTCATCCATTGGGTGGTATACTTAGTACACTGGGACATATTTTCCAAAACGGGAGTGAATGCATGTGCATTTTGGCAAACCAACTATCTCGTTTTTGTTGAAGGAGATCATTCAACATAAGATGGACTAGTGGTGGCATAATAAATACTAATTGGATCATCAGGCTGTTTTTTTTAACTGATCGCAAAGACATTGGACATTGCCTTATTATATGGACATAACCACATGTTTTGTTCTGATTATTTTCATTATTAGCATGTTTGGCCATTTATGTTAGGACTGTGTATGCCTATTGACTTATTGATGGGATTCATCCATTTATAGGATGTTATAGTCTTTGGACAACAATGGAATTATTTAGTTATAAGATTTAACTAGATATTCAAAGGTTCGCTTTTTGCTCTTGGTGCCATAACTTGATTCGCTGATACTGTATTACCAAGGTTACACTTTTTTGTTTATAATTAGTTTCGGGAATAACGCATATTATGGTCATAGCTATGGCATATGTGGAACAATGTAAATGTATATGGTGGAAAGTTTGACAATATTCTTAATCAGTGGACAGGTTTTTGCAGGTTATTGTCAAGTTTTGGGGTTATATTGATGGGACTCTACCATATTGTTCATTTTCACTTTATAATCCCAGTGTACCTTTTGTCCTCATATGGATAGCACCATATGGTACATGTTTTTTGGCCTAACTGGGTCGATTACACAACATTTTTGGGCATTGCCTGTTCATATGTTGGCCTGGCACTGAATGAGCTTACAATAGCAGTCCCAGTAGTATTGTTTATGACTTTCAGGATTGATTAGTTTAATATCCAAGTTTCTAGTTTAAGTGGCAGGGCTCTTGACATGTTCCCATTTTCATGTGGTTGTTATTCAATTTTTATTTTTATTTTTTTATTTAATTATGGTTCCTTTTCATGGGAATCATTCATATGAGTCTAGTATATAAGGATTTAGTATTTTCCTATTCTAGGTCAAACTTTAACAGATTATCGGTTGGAATTTCACAGTTTAACCATTTACATTGTCCCTGGACACACTGTACAGTTTTGGCTGACAACAAGTTTTCATGATACTTTTATTACATCAGGTATTATTGAACAACTGCTGCTGGTATATTCCCTTTGACTATCTGGGTCAATATATTATGCTTTGGTACTTGTTATAGTGCGGTCCACTGATGCTTTTGATAAGAATTGTGCATTTTTTTACTTTGCTTTGTCAGCTTTCAAACCTTTATCAATATCTGGAAAATAATGGTCAGGGACTTTGTTTTCAACATTCTAAATGATGGCGCAAGGTCTTCAGTCACCAGTGTATGAATAGTGGAGCGTAGCTTCAACAATATTTTTCCAGTTTTTGTTTTTTGTTTTTGGCTATTATTGTTCCTTTGTGAAGGGACTGGATATGGTCTGCTGATATTGATGTAGCATTACTAGGTTTGTGGTAAGTGCTATTATTGCCAATATCTATTTATATATATATATGTCTTTTGAACTACAACATTAACAGGAAGTGGATTACTGCTTGATCTTGATCTGTTATTTTTTACAAGGGCCACAAATCTTGTACTTATCGCAAGTTTACAGTATGGATCTAATTAGTCTGATATCTGGTTTGTCAGCTGACAGAGAGGATCTTGGGGTATTTCGTTTAGGTACAACTACTGATAATGGTAGTATTAGTGGATCCCTGCATCCTGAGTCCAGTTGTGGTCTGGCTTTTGATCAGTTGCACAAGCATTTGAGGTCATTGAGGTCCAATGTATGGCATTCCAAGCTTTTTAAGGCCTATATGGCCAAAGGTATAGCACCCAGAGGGCTTAGGATTAGAATACAGCCTCATGTCAGTGAGGCAGATGATGAACTCAATAGTCAGTGGGAAGTTATTCAGCAGAAAGCTACCATGTCTTTTGTTGAGGCTTTGGCCAAGTACCATGACAGAGTGGTTGATCGTGAGATCAGTGAGGTCACAAAACTGTGCAGTGAGGTGCAGAAATTTGAAGGAGAATCCTTCTTCAATAGACATTTGAATAAGGTGGCTACTGATTTAAGTATCCTTGAAGAGCAACTTAAATCCAGAAAAATAAAAAAAATTCCAACGCGATCAGTTAGATTACCAGGGTAGCAACCCATTTAGCAATACTAATAAGCAAGTTAAATTCATACCAAGCCAATCCAGAACTCCCAAAAGAAAGAGGTCTAGATCTATTCTCAAAAAGCAGCCAGCAGATAATGGATCATCTACCGATGATCTATCCTCTTGTATGGATAGTGATATGCACCTGGCATCAGATTCACCGACCCCCAAAAGGACACAGGGATTTGTCCCTTTAGGTCAAGATACAAACAAGGGGGCAGGAAACACAGGAAAAATCAACAATATTCAAAGTCTTTTGAGACTAGCAATACAGAAATAAATGAGAACATAAATGCAAATGTTTTGAATTTATCCGACTTCAGTTTGTCAACAACTGATATGTCCATCCTGAATAAAGGACTAACTTTTATTCCTGGTTTTGTGGTTTCTGAGGATTTTTTGGCACAGGATGTTATGTCTTTTTGTAGATTACTTAATCTTAAGTTGCAGTTTGGTGATACGTATGGTAACACTGATTATGATACGTTTACATATCACAGATCACAATATCTTCCCCCTATGCATCCCATAGTGCACCAGTTTCAGAGCAGTATTCTCAAAGATCTGCACTATCGAAGCTCTGATATTTCATTCAAACCCAACAATTTGTCTTTGGCTGAAAAGGATGCACTTATGGAATTACAGAATAACAAGGGCATTATCATCATATCTGCTGATAAGAGTGGGGCAGTAGTAGTAATGAATTGGTCTGAATATGACAATGAGGCTAAAAGACAGCTTCTGGATAGACGCTATTAATCGGTAATGCCTATCAACCCCACCTTCAGATTCAAGAAGCAAATAGATGACTTTTTGGCAACTGCTAGGGACGAAGGTATTATCACTGACAGGGTGATGCAATAACTCATGATTCATGATTCAGCTAATAAATACATCTATTTTTTACTCAAAATACACAAAGATCCTGTTCATCCACCCGGTAGACCAATTGCTTCAGGTAAAGGATATATCACGGAACCTTTGTCTATTTTTCTTACTAAGTATCTGAAGCCTTTGCTACCCAGGGTATGCTCTCGTCTACAAGACACTACGGAATTCCTAAAAATTATTTCTGAAACCCAGTTGGAACCAGGGTGGCTCATGTGCACACTTGATGTTAGTGCTTTATACACTAACATCCCTCATCAGGTTGGTCTGGAAGCCATTGCCTATTGGTTACAGGTGTCTGGTCTATATCAGCCCGGATTTAATATCTTTCTTGTAGGTCTTACAGAACATGTTCTAACCAATAATGTCTTTTTTTTACCAGGACACTTGCTATTGGCAAACCAAGGGTACAACTATGGGGGCATATTTTGCCCCCATTTATGCTGACCTATTCATGGCATTTATTGAGGAACAAATTATTTATGACAGCAGCCACAATATCTTCTTGGATGAAATTGACAATTTGAATGACAACAAATGGGGTCTACATTTCACAGTTAACCATTATGTAGATACCATTACCTTCCTTGATGTGCTGATCAATAGATTACCTGATCATACTTTAAGTATGCAGGTTTTTAAGAAGTATCCTCAATTTAACACCGTCCTCCATGCATCCAGCCTTCATCCTCCCCATATAGCAAAGGATATCCCCAAATCACAATTCATACGAATGAGGCGTATTTGTTCTCAAGAACCTACTTTTCAAGAACACAGACAGGATTTGAACAGGATATTCAGGTCAAGGGGATATTATATGGGACATGTTCTGCAGGCCAGAAACTGGGCAAATACACTAAACAGGGAGAATATGTTAACTTATAAATCACAGGATGAACATAATTCACACCCCATTAGATTTGTTACCATATATGCAAGGAATTCAGATGTACTTATCCATAGCATACACAGACATTGGAACATAGTACAGTGTGATCAGAAGTTAGCGAATATGTTGTCGGATAGATGTCTGTTTTCATTTCATAAAGGGAAACATTTGGCGTCCTGTTTTAACCATTACAAACATTCCCATGACAACAGCTGGTCTCAGTTCACACAAACCACCCTGACAGGTGAACCTTTGATTGGATGTTTCCCATGTGGCCATTGCATTAACTGTGATAAAATATCTAAGTCTAAACAGTTTATGAGCAAAAACTGTGGAATGGTGTATGACATAAAATTTTTTGCTAACTGTAGCAGTGACTGGCTTGTATATTTAGCCACATGCACCTGCGGTTCTTTCTATATTGGTCAAACATCTCGTCCTCTCAGGCTTAGAATCTCTGAGCGTGTAAGTAATATCAAGAATAAAAAATCCAACAATGCATTATATAAACATTGCATGTCACATAAATCAGCTAAATTCACTTTTATGATCATTGATGTGGTAAAGGGTAACAAATTAAACAAAACAGGTTGGCATTCCATTCTAGATTCTAAAGAGAAAAAATGGATTATAAAGCTAGGTGGATTATTTCCACCTGGTCTTAATGAGCAATTCTAAAATGAACCATTGAGGATGTTGATGCATGTATTTAAACAGTAGCATTTGATTTTTTATGTTTACACTGATGAAGGCTGTGTTTCTTACCAGCCAAAACCAGTCTGGTTACTTGTTTTTATGCTGCTTTAACTAATAAATTTCTTTCAGGTCACAGTTTGCCAGCTCATTGTTTTTCTGGAAGAGATATAAACCACTATTGGGTAGTGCATGAACTGTAATTGGATCTAAGATGGATAAAAATGTTGATGGAACGGACAAAACAGGGAATGTGGTGGAACAGGATAGTTCTATGAATTCAAAAAATAGGAATTATAACCAAGTGTGTGTTATTCAACACAGTCCCCTGTCTAACCAGATCAAACATATTTTATATACAAATTGGGGCATATTTAAGGTAAACAATGAGGTATACAATAAGGTGGGGGAAAACCCCATCTTTTCTATGAAGGTTGGCAGTAACATTAAATTAAATTTGGAGAAAATTAGAGCAGATGGGACACATGATAGAGGTAATACTAAACCTTGTGGGTGTTGTTATTATTGTGGGTACATTCTTCAGGTACCTTCGGTAACCCTAAAAAATAGAATTGGTAGTGTTATATATTTAAGGAAAGAGAACTGTTATACCAACCAGATAGTTTATATTGCATTATGTAACACCTGCGATGGATTTTATATTAGGAAAACAGAGAGAGCCCTGAAATGTAGAATATATGAACATTTATATGAAATTAAACATCAGAAGGAAACGTATGCCCTCTACAGGCATAGTCAGGTTTGCAGTGAACATGCTGGCTTTAAATTTGCCATTGTGGATACAGTGAACCTGGATGTGAGGGGGGTGGATTGGAAAAATCATCTATATAAAAAGGAATTAATGTGGCAGCTCAGGTTGGCTGCAAATTTCCATCCTGGATTAAATGATCATATATCTATATTTTCAGTTTTAAAGGAAAGGGCTAATCAAATTAGATAATGAATATAATTTTTATTTAATGTAGGTTGAGTCAATTTAATTGAGCAACACACAAAATAAATACACTTTTAAGTTGAATGCATTTTTATGTACAGTTTTGGTTAGATTAATTTTTGTATAAATATGAAGTATGTGAAAAGATATGTGATGCAATATGAAAGGTGCATGAATATTAGAATAATTTTATCTGATATAACAAACTTTTGGTATGTGGTGCTTTAAATGTTCAAACATTGATTAATTAGTGCATTAATTGATGTGCAGTGGCTCTTGGGAGACTATTTAGATGTGTATTGTAATTCTGAGTAGTTGTTCTGATGAAGTCATTTTAATATGATGAAAGCGCTTAACATGGTTACTTTTGGATGATTTTTATATTTTTTATTATATTAAAAATCAGTATCTCCGGTTCCTTGGTGCTTTTTTCTTTGGTTCACTGTCTCAGGATGCCCATATCAACTGCACTGACTGGAGAAAATGTAGGAAATTGTCCATTCATATTTGTGAGAAACTGGGGGAGAGAGGCCAGGGAGAGCTAAGAGTGGAAGGTCTAAGAGGAGTAGTAATTCTAGGTGATCATACAAGTGCTACTAAGGGAAAATTTGTAGATGGAATACCTCACAAAGGGTTACAAACAGTGCGGCTGCAGCTCTAGATGCATTAAACCTGTATCCAGACAATGCCACTCAATTTAAGGGTTAAAACTCACAAAAAAGCTCTAATTAACCACTTAGAGACAAAATCAGAACTCACGGTATGAAACAATACCATTAAACAGTAATGAAATGTAGTAGAATGGAGTTAAACAGTAATGAATTGCAGTAAATAGCAATGAAATGCAGTTAAACAGTAATGAAATGCAGTTAATCAGTAAATTTCTTTAAAACACTGCAAATGTGATAAATTACTCACAATCATTACAGTAAAAAAACAGCTCAAATAAAACAGCAATTCAGCAGAATACTGTCATCAATTTAATAAGGCTGCCAACAAGCAGCAAGAAATGTAGCAAACTAAATGCAGTTGAACACCTAAGCCCAAGCAGCAAAATGAAGTAGCAAGAGGCATAATATCTATCTATCTATCTATCTATCTATCTATCTATATCTATATATATATATATATATATATAGATATAGATATGGGTCCTGGTCTTATGCTCGAAAGTATGTTTCATCGAAACCTACATGATGGAACTCACGTTCGTGAAAGTGCATTTTGTCAAAAATTCACTTTCATGAAAGGTAACAAAGCAAACAGTTGTTTGCATGTAGATTTAGTCATACATCAACATGTACTATTGATTGGCACAACTAAGGAAACTATTGCTTAGATCACGGTACAGCAGGGATAAGGGAATATTCACTTTTCCACACAGTAGTGTGATCTCGGAGTGAGAATATTAAAGTAGAGTTTTGGGGGGGCACAGCCCCCCTTATGGGGGGATGCCAGGGGGCTTGCCCCCTTTCATAAATGTGAGTACTGTTTTTTTTTTTTTTTAGTTCTTTGGCGTGTTTTTTTTTTTTTTTTTTTTTTGCGAAAGTGCATTTTTGATAAAATGCACTTTTGAGAAAGTGAGTTTGATTTTGTATGTTTTGATTAAACGTACTTTCGAGGGATCAACATTGATCCACAACAAACACACACACACACACACACACATATATATATATATATATATATATATATATATATATATATATATATATATATATATATATATATATATATATATATATATATATATATATATATATATATATATTTAAGTAGAAAGTGAGGAGACAGAAGATAATTCAAGGTTAATAAGCTAAAGGTGTGGGCCTTCACAACTTATATCATTGTACTCAGTAGAATGAGCTGATGTAATGGGACTGGGGGAAGTATCCAATATCTGATTTATAATAGAGCCAGGCAGCTCAAAAGTCACCAATCTTTAACACCACAACAGTTGGGCAGGTGGGTGAGATACAAGATCAGAACAGAAGTAAGGATTGAATTCATTAAGCCTAAAAAAATTGCACAGTTTAAACAGATATGCAACAAATATTGTTTTAGTTAATCAAAAGTGCAGAAAACTGTTGAAATAAGCACTTATCTTATGTAGTTGCACAGCAGTTTTTGTAAAAAGCAGAGCAAGGGCAGAAGGCCTAACTCACTGCAGCTTTGAGAAAACAAGTACAGACTGGTTTAAACACTAACTATTTAAGGCAGGTAAACAGGAACCAACCAAATTATCCAATCAAAATAAACAGAACCCTGCATAGTAACTATAGCCAGATCAGACCAGACTGAATCTCACTCCCCTCAAGAAACATCTAGGCCTCTCTAGACCAAAGAGGAGATTGAATGAGCACTTTACTGTGATATATATTTCTGTGGCTATTAAACATTCTGTATTATGGCTTGTGTTGCTAGTTTTTTATTTTTTTATTTTATTATATTTTAGAGATTTTAGTAGCATTGATGTGAGTCTCTTATAGTTTTCCAAAGAGTGATACAACAATCTGAGTGTGTATGCATATCCGTGTCAGTTGTGCCTGAGTTGATGATCCCTGTTGTGGCACATTTCCATATGTTCAAATTGTAATATATAATAATGATGGTATTATACCTGATGCTCAGTGTGTACATTTAGTTGGCAATTGCCATTAGATGCTATGCATACTGCTGTTGTGTGGCAACTCCTGAACATAAGTGTTTAATCTGTTTATGCAAGAATGTATGGTTTGTCATGACTCAAGTTAAGGATCAGAGGCTGCCGTGTTGCCTGGGCCTACACTCGTGGTCACACCCTACATTGCTTATGCCTATATCTTCTGTCCTCTACATCTTCTGCTCTTCCTCTGAAATTTGTGAGATGTCCTCTTCAGTTATTTGGGGTTCTTGGGGTAGTTGATCCACACCTGTAGCTGGGAGACTGTCATATGCTGTAGTTAGCATGATGTGTAGCATAGCACACACTGCTATCATCTGTGCTGGTTTCTCAGGTGTGTATTGCAGTGTACTCATGGATGTGTCCAGAGATAAACTTAGCTTTCAGTACACCAAATACATGCTCTATATTTTTTTCTGTCCATTACACGTGGTCTATTGTAGACTTCTTGGGCAGGTTTGGATGGTTCTCTGTACAGGGTCAATAGCCATGGATCAGGTGAATAACCACAGTCACCTATTGTGGGAAATGAAAACACATTTGTTCAGAATGTGTATAGTTATGAGGGGTGTCCTTGTCCTACATACAAGCTGTGCTCCTGTACTTAGTAGTAGTCCATCAGGTATTTTGCCTTGCAGGAATGTAGCCCTTAGTCCACTTTTCTTCCATATGGCAGCATCATGGACACTTCCAGGGAATGTTACCATGATGTTTGTTATAAAGACATCTGCTGCATACACAGTCTGGAAGTTGATGGATGGACAGCCCTTTCTGTTTATGTATTGGCCTGCTACAGGGTGTACTGCTGTCCTGATAGGTAAGCGTATGCAATCAATTGCAATGAGCACATGGAGTAAATTTGAAATGCTATAGAACTGGTGCAATACAGTTCTATGCTCCATGGGGTGGATGGAAAGTGTATGTAGTTATCCATCTTGCTGCACATTGCTTCCAGGAATTTTGCCAGAATACGGCTGGTAACTGTCTATGACACTCCCACAACATCCCCATGTATCTCTGGAATGTCCCAGATTCAAGTACACCCAGATTCAGATGCACTTTGGTTTCAAGGGGGGGTCGTGTTTCCTCACAGGGTATGGACAGAAAAATGTGGATATCACATGCTGCAGATAGCCTGCAGAAGTTATTTCTCTAGGCAGTACCTGTCAATTATTTATTGGTCTGACATATGGTTTAGTTGCAGCCTTGCTCTGAGTCTATCTGGCTGCCTTCTAGAGTGCACAGCCACAGCCTTATTTATAGCTTCTTTAATTGCAGCCTGTTGCAGTTCATTAACAGCAGTTTGCATTTTTTATGTCTTCTTCTTTGTTTGTTATTTTGCTATTGAATTTGACCAAATCCATAGTATTGGTTTTAATTCCTTAGGGTCTGTAAAGCATACACCTAGGATTTCAGAACCAGAGATGGTGTGGCAGTTTGTCACATTTAAGTTATGTTGTGTGAACACAATCCACAGGAATTAATAAAATCCATGTAGGCACCCAGTAGAGCCTACACAGAATGTGTCCATCTACATGGCCATGGTTACCCCTTGGCAGTGTGCCATGCATATTAATGATGGCATGCTGCCAAAGAACAGCCGAGGAACATGGATATTGAATCAGTGTAGGGAGAGGTCTGGCAGCTAACAGTGGCTGCAGATGTATGTGAGGCTCCTTACAATGCTTCCTGCCACTGTAGTAATGTTGTGAAGTGTGTAATATGTTATTTTTACAAGGTTTTGCCTGCGGGGTGTGGCATGAAATGCAGCAATGTCAAGCTGCACTATATAGACAGCTGACACCTGCCAGATATCTAAAAATAGAAGCCAGATGTAATTAATTATCATAATTACATTTATGTGTTTTTTTTTAATTGACATTTGTGTGGAGTTGCATGGAGTGCAGCAGAGCTGAACAGAGTTCATACATACATAACCATCACTTGCCAGACATCCAAGTATAGAAACCATATGCATTTAATTATTTCCAGGTTTGTTTACACATGTTTATGCATGTTTGCTCAGTGCAGCATGGTGCTTTGCAGCGCTAACAGGTAGGTCAGCAGTATATGTGAAGGTATAGTAGCTTTCATAATATCCAAGTAGATAAATGGGTAGCGTTATGGCTATATGTCTAGTAGGTCTTGGGTTTAAATCCATAGCAGGCATAACAGGTCTGTAATTTAATGTACTAATTTTGTATAATTTAATAACAAAATTGTAAAATATGGCACTGCTGTGTTCTGCTGAGCTCTGCTCAACCATGCTAAGCACTGCATAAACATCGTAACAGCTACTAATGTTTGCATGATGCTAAGCTTTGCTAAAACCATGGTTGTGCTCTTCTTAGCTGGTTTGCACACTGCTAAGTGACACAGCACTTTTTTGAATGTTGCTCACTAATCTGTAAGGGTGAGAAAACAGCCTATATTAAGCCAAAAAGGTGGGAATTCTGCAGTAGTCATTGGAGTTCAGTCAACTGTTGGTATGGCTGGTGGTGTTGGCAAAGGAGTTCACTTTCGGATGCAGAGGTGGGTGTTCAGGAGTCCAGGGTCATGGTTGGGCTCCTTGTTAAAGACCATAGATCCGGCTTTGACCATTTGGCCAGGGAACTCACCAGTGTTACTGGTATCCCCCACTCAGGTGAGCAGTGTCATCACCATTATGATGACCTGAAAAGGAGAAAGAGTGAAACTCTGGACACCTGGGTCCAGGAAGCTTGAGATGGGAATGCCCCACAAGTATGTAAGTATGTCTTCCTCTGTCTAACCAAAATGCAAGGTGAATGTCTGCAAAAACTGTTATGCATAATGGTATGCTTCTCTCCCAACAGCTGCAGCTGAGAGAGCTTGCAAGGTCGAGTCCCATGCTGGGTGCCTGGCCATGGGTATGGTAAGTATGGATTTAGTATGCTAACAGTAGTGCAATAAGCAAGAAAGAGTAAAGCATTTACTGCAATAAAGTATACAAAAAAGTGTAGTACAATAAATGGTCAAGTAGAACTGTAGTGCAATAAATGGGCAATTAGAGCTGTAGAGCTGTAGTGCAATAAATGAACAATAAGAATTGTATTTCAATAAAGCAATAACAATACCAATAGCAGTAAGCAAATTGTTGTTCAGCAGGACTGTGTTGTCAAAACCATTGCAGTAGAGTTGTATGCATTGATTGACTACGGTAAGGTTGCTGCAGTCAAGTGTAACACTATAATAACTGTAGCCTGCAAATCTAATGATTTGCAAACTGTATTGCTTAACTCATAGTACTGCCCAAGGCTGTATTCAGGTCAATATCAGTCACGTAATGCTCTCTCTTGCTTAGACATCAGGTAATAAAGGTATATGGGTCAGGTAGCCCAGTCCATGGGCAAATATCGTGTATGGACTTCACAGATATTTCAAACCAATAACAATAAAATGTGTTCACTATCATCATTGATTCTAAAATAAAGGTTTTTAATATATGCAGTATGGTTGTATTCCATGCATGTGTGTTCTACTGTCACTGCTGTTTAGTATAACATTGTAATAGTACTAGAATGCAAGAGGAATGTCCTCTAACTTGTATTGCTCAATTCATAGTAAAGTTCCAGGTGATCTCTAGGCAAGTATCTTCACTCAATAGTCAGTAGTGACACAGTAGCTCAGTCTGTTAAGTGCTTTCTATGCAGTCCATTTTGCCACACAGAGTCCTGGGTCTGAATCCAGTGGTATGTAGCACTAAATTTTCAATATCAGTCACATAATGATCACATTTTCTCTTACACCAGGGACACAATACATATATGGGTGAGGTAGCTCATATTATAAGCAGATATTGTGTTTAGATATCACAGAATGTTAACATCAATACCAAGAATGTGTTCATCAGCATTGTTGAGTAATAAATAAAGCTGTGTAATCCCAGTATGGCTATATCCCTTGCATGCCTTTACTAAGTTGCTGCAGTCAATTATTACATTATTTGCAGATGTTCCCTGCAGTCACAGTTATTGAGTTCTATTCCCATGCCAGCCAACTAAGGCATGGCGGCTGCTAGTTTACTTACTGTACACAAACATGCCCCTCAAGTGTCACAATTTCTCATAATATAATTAAAACTGCCTAATACGTCTGTCACATGATTAGCAGATAGATTATTACCTGGAATGCAATGTATTATGAAATCCATTTACAGAACACCTGGGTAGTTATATAAGCCACATTATGTGAAACCATTCTGTGTAGTGATGTACCTGCATTTGTTATTGCTTGGCCCATACTGACCAAAGTTAAAAGCTTGAAAGGCATGTACATGCTACATCAGCTATAGGAGAATTGTAGTCACTGTACTCAAAACTGACACTTCACACCTGTAGAGTATTTATTATCAGTGTTTTCAGGGATATCATTTGCAATGTCAGTAATGGAATGTTTTTATCACTCTCCCCACCCGTTATTTTCATTTATTTATTTCGGTTATTTATTATCATGATTTAATATTAACATATTTTGTTCAACTAACTATATTCTGGATAACTGTGTTTGATTATTGTTATGTTATATTATGATGCAATATTAACATATTTGGTAAATTAACTGTTTTGTTGGGCCTATGATTTACTTCATATTGTCATGCTGTTACCATACTGACTGTTATTTTATTTAATGTTGTGTTGAACATAATATATATTAATATGTATTTGGATGAATAAATATGATGTTCATTTCTGTTAATACTAACAATGGTTTGGTTATTACTAATAGTAACTTATTGCTATAGCTCATTTACCACAGGGCATCAAGGTACACCAGTTCCAGCTGATCCCCCTACCTTGCCTCAACCAGTCATGGCACCAGGTCCCAGCACATCTGGGATTCAGACCCGTGGTGCCCCCTCTGCTGCTCCTGCATTACCTGCGGCATTAGCTAGTACTGCCCCAGAAGATGGGGGACAGGCCCCCCCTCTGAGAGCAGTGGCAGAGGGGGAGTTGTCACCCAGGTTGTGCTGCCAGTCTTGGTACGCGGAATAGTCCTCTATGGCTGCGACCATCACCTGCACTGGATTTAGGGCATGCTGGCCAACCTGGTGAGGTACCCTCACCCTGGTTCCCAGTCTCCAGCACAGCCACCCTTGGGTCAGTGATGGAGCAGTACCAACAGTCCCATAGGTGGGGATGTCAGTCATGCTGCTGCTATCTGGAGGCACATGGGACTTGGATTCCACAACACCCTTCTTATCCGAGGTGTTTACCCCCCTCATGTGTCACACACTGCCCCTGTCTGCTGTCTTGTCTGTTTGCAAATGCATCCTCACCTACCCACCTTACCTCCTCCACATGTATCTGTGTCCCTTCCCCAACATTCTACTCTCACCTTAAAAAAAAATGGGCCCTTGTCCCCCTCAAAAAAATATATATATAGTTACATACATAGCTTTCCATTTTGCACATGTGCCTACTTGACACACGTAATTCAGTCCAATTGGCTTGGCAATGCAGTTGTGTTGTCCTCACCCCTCTCTCTGGGGTGGAGAGTTCAAAGTCATGTACAAATTCTGTCAAAGTTCACGGTTGTTGCTGTACTGATAATGGATAACTATGGTTCTTTCCTACACCTGTCCTTCACATCCCTACCTGTCTTTTAGTATGTTTCTTCCCCCTGCTTGCCCCCATTTCACCACTTTCCTATCTTCCCTTTTTTCTTTTCTTTATATTTTCTTAGTGTGAAGCTGCACAATGCACCATGTCAAGCAGCTTCACTTAGCTCAGCTAAATATAGCTATAATGACTGTATTTGGTTATCACATTCTGAGACACATGTACAAAATAAACACTCTGTCATGTATCAAACCTGAGTCCATTACACCTGCAGCACATTGCAGTAACCTGCCATGCCACACAACTATTAATTAACACAAGTGGTTTAAACAAAACATAGTAATTTCAAATTACATTCATTAGGCATGTTTCAGTGGAGCCTCATGCTGTGCTGCACCTCGCAAACTGAAATAAAAAATAATGGAAAAATGTGAGTGTACCTTGAGCTGTGGTGCAATAGTACACCACTAGACAGCCAAAAACATGATTATGGATGTAAGTGAGGCCTGTTATAGCAGGTAAAGGTGTCTTTTTATCAGAAAAATGAAGAAAGACACCTGCTAAGGCATCAATGGAAAAGTACATGTACAACTGGGACCCTAGTGCAAAAATACATCCATTTAAATCCAAGCACATACTGATGTAGAAAATGTTTGCCACAGCTTGTATGTGTGCACATATATCTTGCAAATACACCTCCTATAGCAGTGACTTGGTAGCTCAGTCTGTTGCATGCCTTGCCTATAGAACATTTTGCCACACACAGTCCTGGGTTCAAATCCGGTGTTGTGTTGCATTTCAATTACATTATTTTGAAGACAGCAAGTAATGAATTACGCATGCGCTCTTTATCCACACAAAGCACTGCACATAAAATAACTGCTTTTCAGTGCTGGAAGTCACAGGCCTGCCGGTTGGGACACACTTGACATATCTGTATAGCATAACTATATGTCACCTAGTGCTCTGTTAGTGACACAGTTGCCTAACATATGTATGATACACACATGCCTTACTTGGAGTGTAAAGATTACCCTCATCCTGGCTCTGCCTGTACAAGGCTGACAGAGCTGACACAGGTACACCTACAGCTTGTTGTCCTCCAAGGAAAGGTATTCACACCCTCAGCCTATGTCTTTTACCTGCAGCAGCAGCTGCAGTTTGTGGTATACACAACTCTACGAAAAGGTTTCTGCTACAGTCCTACCTTCTGTGATGATGTAGTCTCCTCACCCCAGTAATGTCCATCTCAACAGCTAAGAAAGGGGCTCTAGTGTACATGAAGGCGTTATATATTGCACAGTGGTTGCATGTCAATGACTAATGATAGTGCAATGCAGCTGTTTAGGCTGCAATTAGCATATCAGAGCCACAGATTGGTTTAGAGACAATTACGTACTAAGGAGAAGGATTTTAAAAATGCAAGCAGCTGCCTATGAGGAAACATTCCGTATGAGACTTTCTCACATAGAGCATGCCTTTGCCAAACATTACCAGGCATGCATTTCAGAAAAGGAATACTGCACTCCACCAGGTATGTAACTGTTTTTTTTTTTTGTTTTTTTTTTTTTGTATAACAGGATGCAGATGGGATAATAGAGGTATGGGGAATAGGGATTACAGAAGTAAACCTGTCTTAGACCTGTATTAATGACATGTCATTGATACCCTGCTGTCTTACACATACAGGGTCATACAATATATCAGGTTACATTGTCTTTTGTCATTGTGACACACTGGTGTTGTTGGACTATTTCTATATAGTGGTTGTAATAGCACACTGCTATTTGTCTGGCACTGGTCTTACGATATATTATTGGGTGGCTGGCCTTAGGTGACACACCACAGTGGAGCGGAGTATTGGGTGTATGATCATACAGTAGAATCTCTCATGGCACAGAGGGAACTATGTCAGTAATGATACTATCTTGTTTGTATCCACACATGTAGTATGTTCTCACACTGTAGGTTATGACATGTGTGAGCAAGCAGTGGATAGTGACAGCCATTTTGTTCTTGCTGTATCTGTACAAAGTGGACATCCATGTATTTGCTCCTGTAATGTGCTTCCCTTTTGGTGTCTTTTAGGACTAATGTATTTTAGACACTATGCCCCCTTCTCAGATGCAGAGAATGAGCTACTACTTCATGGATTATGGCAGCATCATCACATCCTCCTATCCAGGGGGAAGCATAACAGGGAACAGTGGGCTGAACTGTGGGAAGACCTTGTCTGGGATGTGAATGACAGTGGCCATCAGGACAGGACATAGGAGCAGGTTTGACACTGTGTTACAGATGTGGTGAATTTGGTATGATGAAGGGCAACTGATGTAGCCAAGAATCGTGTGATCACCGGTGGAGGGCCTCCAACAGAACAACCATTCATAGCCACTGAGCAATTCATGGTGAACCTAGCGACACAGGACTATGTGCTGTTGGGGGAGGGATTAAGCACAGCTGTACAATCATACTCAGAATGTCGCCAATACATCAAGTAACACAGTAGCTACTGTACATGTGAGATATATGCAGGTATTACCTTGTTGTGCTGCAACATGCAGTGTTATTGAAATTACCTCACCCTCACTTATTTACACATCCATCAGGAGTTGTCAAATGCCATAGTCCTGCTTATGGTAAGCTTGATACTGTTTTGTTATGGAACATATATATGCTATTAAAGTTAAGGGCCAGGATAATTCACTATCTGCATAATATTGTGTATACACAGAGTAGAATGTTTGTATGTTCCAATTTGGAACATTTACCTAAGCTTTCTAGAGTGGGTAATCACAAGAGTGCAGTTGAATGAGCAGAAACACTTTTGCAGTTATAATTCAGAGTGAATAAGCCTCCTGATGAACATGAGACAATTAATCCAACATACCTTGTAAAAACCGAAAGGACGATGGTACATACCTTAAGCATTGAAACTTGTATTTGTATATATTTGTTAAGATAGGTGTACTGGGTTTTATATGTTGTCATACCTCTCAAGTGTACCTCATTACGAGGAACGTACCTCATTCATTCTCTTATTTGGGGTAAAAGTTCAAGTTTGTTCAAAGTTCATCCACATTCCACATTGAAAGACACATTAACATAGTTAGTTTTTTTTTTTGAAATCCATTGTAAATAGAAGTGAATCATATTAATTCATTAAAGATCTTCTTATTCTTTAAAACCAGCTTATTTTAACCATCCTATGACCCCTCCTAGTTGAAGTTGTTAGTAAGCCATTAGTATGTGTTCCACATTTTGCCCATTTGTTCCACATTATGAGGGCTAGTGTTCCTCATTTTGGACATGGAAGGTTGAGAGCTATGTATGTTGTTTTATCAAGTATAGTGTCATATTGCATACCTAAAAGGTAAATTGTACTGGTCAGGTTTCACACCAAATGTGTATTTTGTTGTGAGCAAGCCTGTTGTGCATGAAAGCAGAGATGAGAAGATATGCAACTGGTAATGCAGTTGTGGATCCTTATTATTATGACTCTTTGTGGATTTTTCCATGCATAATAGTGCAGGTAGTAATGTACTGCTTTTGTCTTGGTTTCCACATGTGACCAGGGGGGGGGGATTGGGGTCTCTCCCCCACACAACCTGATGTCAGTGTCTCTTCAGACTTTGATGATGATGGTAGCCACAGTGAGGCATAGGTGGGGTTGTCTGGGGATGAATCTGTCCCAGAGGTTGACATCCCTCTTCTGCTCCTATTGTCACTGCACACCGTCTGTATGCCCACACATACCTAGTCCCACAGGCCTCTGATGTTGGACAGTCAGGGGGTGGAGACATTGAACAGGCCACTGTGGTAAATATGGCTTCATTGACACTGGCCATAGCCAGAGAACTGGTGAGATCCCAGACTGTTGGATTGACAGGGGTGCTCACAGGAGGACTACTGACCATCCACCACCTCTTGCAGGTGTCACATCATGGGTCACTCGGCAAATGTTTCAGGATATCATGGAGGCACAGGCACATTCTGAATGGAACACCAGACATATGCTTAGGGTTATGGATGCAGCACAGTCTTATATCTGTGACTGCCTCCACCACATTATGGACTCTGTGGATCAGTTCACTAATGCAGGTGTCAGATGATGGGCTGAGACAATGTCTGTCTTGCACTGCACATTGTCTGTGCTGGAACATGTGGTTGGAGTTGAGCATTGGACCCATGCACATAGGTCAGCAACACCGTATGCTGAAAGTCCACATAAGCTATGCACAGTTACCCTTCCATAGTGGCAGTACATCCAGTGCTACAGAGGGGACTGTGCTGCCCATGCCATGACATGGCAGGTCATGGGCACAAAGTCCTGGGTGGTCCTGTGGGGGACATGGCCCGGGCAGACAGCATTCACCATCAGTACTAGCACCATGTCTGACCTTGGGCATGGTGGTGCCACTGCAACTCCTGGCAGAGCCAGTTCCCATGTTCAGAGCTGGAAATGGTGAACTGTCAGCTCTACCATGTACAGTCCATAGCTGTCCAACATACATATGTGTAGGGCTAACACTGAGCTTGACTGTATACATCCCCACACTCGCACATTGCTGTCACAAGCAGGTCACCTATAGACACACAAGGTACCTCTCCATGGTCCATCTAACCCGCTCCCCTTTCTGACTCACACACATACTGTCAACTGTTTGTGCCGCCAATGCCTCCAGCACACCCACACAATACCCTGTGCAAGTGATGATACTTGTGCTACATCCCTGTCATCCCTCCCATCCATGCAGGGAAATGAAGCTGTGTGTATGATGTATAGGGTGACTGTATTACTTGACATGTACTTGTGTAATGCAGCATTGTTGTGACATGTTACTTGTAGTGGTCACCAACATACACTGTATGCTGGCATGTGTCATGAGTACACAGCATGTTTTGGTGGTCTTTATGTTGTATGATGTACTGCTGGTATTGTTACACAATGACAGGTATATCACAGACATTTATATGTTTCTGTTACAGGAGTCTGAGGGGATAACTTATGGACACACAGTGGTAGTGAAGTGGCACAACATGACATAGCAGCACAGCAGAAATATGACTTCAGCAAGGTACAGCAGTATACGTCCATGGTTCCATAGGTTCACATCCAGGTCCCCTACACATGGTCAAAATTTCACAAAGCTGAAGACCATATGGCCGAGACTATATGATCGACTTTTGAAATATCAACCATGCAGAATGGGCATCTCCATACAGTGCAAAATGGGAAGATTTCCATCTTCCACACTGTAGTGCAATCTCAGAGGTGGTATATTTAAATTTTGGGGATGTGGAGGGCATAGCCCCCACTGGGGGTGCAGGGGGGCTTGCCCCCCCTGCTAGCAATGTGAAGGTTAGTGTTTGCTTTGTTTGTTTTTTTTTTTAACATGATTGAAATTTCAAAAGTTGATCATATGGTCTCGGCCATATGGGATACAGCTTTGTGAGATTTTGATCATGTATAGCAGACACTCACATCCATATGACAGTCTACCAAGGACAATGGCAGCAGTCAGTGTAATCATGCAGTCATAATTTGTGATAAGGTCTGCTACAGGGCAAGATGTGACCTTGCTGGAGTGTGTATGCTGCCTATTTGTAGGGAGCATACTAGATGGATGACTCACTGTAAGGACATTAACCTACTATGTGACATTAGCACTACATGCCTGTGGGAGGCATTTGTCTAGCAGAAATAAACACACCTTTGAAACAGACCTTGCCTAATGGTACACAGAGCATCTCAGTGAAACTCAGCACATGCCATAACACAGTCACAGGAAAATTGTCAGACATGGTGGGGATGTATACCAGCCATGGAGAAATGCAGGAAAACATATCTACCTATGGACTATCATGGTATAGCATGTCTGTCAGTCCTATCTAGATGTGTATGACCAATGGTATGTGTGTGCTGTAGGGTAATAAATCAGGATCACAGTAAACATTGGATAAATATGCACTTATCCAAGTAGTCTGTCAGCAGTGCAAGTGCAAGCCAAGCAACATCACTGATGAGCAATGCAGACTTAAAAATGGTAGCTAACTTTAGTAGAGAACATAACCAAACCTTTAACCATAACTGTGAAAGAAAAACAACCAACCACAGTGCCAAACAAAAGTACTGCAACAAAGCAGCAAAATGGCTGCTAAATACACAAGTAGGTATACACAGTCTAAACAAATGCATAATGGAATGCATATATGTGACGTACATATGCTATGCCAAAGGCAACATATAGGTTTAGTCATATATGTATGACTGTCAGTGGTCTAAATGAAACATATATAAAAGGAATTTCAATACATGCACACTCATTGATGACGTGGGAATATTTGCAAAAACTCTAACATCACAGCTTAAAAAATATATGAGGTTGTGCACATGAGTTTAATCAATGTACAATGGTTAGCACACAAGTATAGCAAGAACAAACATGTATTACAAGCAGTAGCCAGTGACTTCTGTGCAAATGTCTGCATCCACAAAATGGCCATACATAGGCATGTTTGCCATGTCAACAACATAACACATGACAATGGTCAATAACTGCAACAAAGGCAACATATCTGCAAAATATAATACTTAAATATAAAGAAGAAAGTGAGGTGGACAACCTGGGCCCATATCGGTGAAAAATAGGAAAACTAGGCAAGTTTACACATTGCAAATGCATGTGCACAGCACACATGGGGCTGTTGAAGGCAATACAAAATACATTTAAGCAAATGGCAAACTTATGGCACATGGTCAAACTAATTGTTGATGTCTACAAAAATGAGCATGTATAAATTACACATACACAGTAATGTGTAATCATATAACATCAACAGGCATAGGTATGCAAGCTAAGAACTTCAATCACATACACACATATTGTCAAGCCAATATTGAATAAACAGCTACAGGTGTATGCCATGCACCCTGCTCATTACTGAACAGATGACAGTCTGTGAGCATCATTACAGAACATCAAAGATAAATCAGTGAATGATCAGATGACATAGGTACAGTTTTGTATTAGTACGGTCAGACTATTTTATTTATTTTCATTTAACATTTATTGACTGGGAAAGTCCAACTAGGACAGAGCCTATTTTCAGAGGAGTGCTGGGGAGAAATGCTCCAGACACATGTCTTTGGAATGTGGGAGGAAACCAGAGTACCTGGAAGAAACCCATGTTTGAGGCAATGTTACAACTGTCTCATGTACACGGACAACCCTCTCCTCCTCCAAACAGGTTCAAATATATGTGAGAGGTGCAAATATTTAGCCAAACTGGAGGCTGAGCTCTCTCATCTCAAAACTGGTGTAACCAGTCAGGAGGAGAAGGTAACCTCACACAACACAATTCCAGTATCACATAGTCCCACCACATCAGTGAACCAAACACATAAATACACAAAAAAATACTTGGAGGCTCTAAATAAAAATCTACCTAAGCAACAGAGACCTCCAAAGCAGACATCCAAGCAAACGCTACCTCAAAACAAAACACACACAACACATAACCCACCAAGTCAGTGTGCCAAGCAGCCACAGCCCTTAAGGCTGAATAACACACCTGATACTCTTGTAATAGGTGACTCTATTGTCAGACACACTGACGTCCCGCTCACCAGGCTGAATAAAGAGAAGGTCACGGTGAGCTGCCTGTCGGGTGCTAGGATCTGCCACATAACGCAAGCACTCAGGTCACTCCAAAGCAAATACAAATATGACTCAGTCATTATACATGCTGGTGTAAATGACCTGAGACGTACCTCCCTGGACTACATGAAAAGAGACATAGAGGAGTTCTCTGATCATGTAGCCCAGGCTGGTATGACCCTGACCTTGAGCAGCATCTTACCCTCACCTAGAATGATGCCACAGTACAAAGACAAAATGATCAATTTTAACAATTGGCTAAAATATTGGTGTCATTCAAAGGGGATCCAGTGTCTGTCAGCCTGGGATGACATGCTCGACAAGCAACGTTGCTTCGCTAGGGACGGCTTGCACCTGTCACAACTGGGCTTTCGGATATTGGCAAAGGCTCTTGCCACCCCCATAGTGCCTTTTTAGGCAAGGCTCAAAAGTCAAACCCACCCCCATAGACAGCACAAGGAACAAGAAACTAAGGGTAATGCTGCTAAACGCCAGAAGTCTTAACCTCAAGATGCACGCACTCGAAGCTCTCCTCAGTATGGAGAACATCGATATCTGTGCAGTGACAGAAACCTGGTTCAAGGCTCCAGGGAGTACCCCAGCACTACCAGGCTATACCTCATATCATGCTTTCCGGCCCCAAAACCCAGACCGAACCACAAAAGGAGGGGGAGTTTCCATATTTATCAAGGATATCCACACCTCCAGGTTAGTGGCATTGCACGTATCGGAGACCATCCATGTGCAACTAACAGTGGGCAAGACTGCTTTTCAGTTTATAGCATCCTACAGACCACCCTCTCAAAGTCAGGAATCCCACTCGGCTTTCCTGAAAACATTGGAGAACATGAAGATCTCTCCGAACACCATTATATTGGGTGACTTCAACTACCCAAACATTGACTGGTAGCACTACTCAAGCCCCAGCACCTTAGCCCAAGGGTTCCTGGAAATTATAAACTCAAATGCTATGGAACAACTAGTCACCACTCCCACAAGAGGGGACAACATACTAGACCTGATCATTACCAACATGGGGACTCTATGCTCCACACCAGAAGTATATCCTCATTGGTAAGATCAGACCATAAATTAATTTCACTGGGTTTCCACATCCCGACCCCACCCCCAGCCCAGAAAACCACAGTGAAAAACTTCTCAAAAGTGAACTTCTCACTTCTCAAAACCAAAGTGGAATCCTTCAAGGCCCCAGGGCCAGTGGAAACTACGGCCCAAACTGCAGAATCCTATATAAACGCATTCTACGGACATCTCCAGGAATGCATGGATCATGCTATCCCAAACAAAACCAAGACCCAATCATCCAAAGGCAGGCGTCCAGTCTGGTGGACCCCTGCCATAAATAAACTGTACAACAGAAGGAGGAAGCTACTACATGATAGAGCAAAATCCCTAATAGGGAAGGCATCTCTGATCAGTACTAGCAAAAATTACGATCCCTCATAAAATCCTCCAAGGCCAGCTTCGAGAGAAAAATTGCACAGGACACCAAAGACAATCATAAGGCTTTTTTCAGTTATGTTAGAAACCTGGGATGCAACTCCCAGACTTGTTCTGAGTTGATTCTAAACAACAAAAAATACACTGAAACAACAGACATCGCCAATATCCTGGCAGACAGGTTCAGTGCAAACTTCTCCCCCCCTCCCCCCCAAAAGAGCAAGTATCTATCCCGGCAGAGGGCTGCCTCCCAAACATTTCTGATGCTCAGGTGAAGGCTGCCCTCTCCAAAGCAAAAAACATTGCTTCCATGGGACCAGATGGCATCCCAGGTTGCGTCCTACATGAACTCCAAGAGGAACTAATCCCTCAAATAAAACAGCTATACAATCTCAGCCTCACTACAGGATATGTGCCCACAGAATGGCGTACAGCAACAGTGGTCCCACTCCACAAAGGTGGAGCCTCTACGGACCCTAGAAACTATTGCCCCATAAGCCTGACTAGCTTAGTCTGCAAGGCTATGGAGAGGATCATCATGGAGCTCATAAACAAAGACATTGGGGACCTACAGACACTAGGTCCTACCCAGTTCGGCTTTGTCAAGGGCAGATCCTGCCTTTTGAACCTGGTTGACTTCTTCAAAACAGTCACCAAAGCCATAGATGAAGGGAAGGTAGTCCACACAGCCTATCTGGACCTTGCAAAGGCATTTGACACAATACCCCATTCGGGCATCATAGATAAGCTATCCAGCTTAAATATAAACCCCTATGTCACAAGATGGGTCGCAAACTGGCTCAAAGACAGAACCCACAGAGTGAGAGTTGCTGGAGCCATGTCCGACTCGAAACCATTCACAAGTGGCATCCCACAGGGTTCTGTCCTGGGACCACTCTTGTTCGGTATATACTTTTCCGAGGTACAGGCAAACGTGGGAGGACTATGGCTCACCAAGTTCGCAGACGACCACAAACTGGGCGCCATAATCAACTCTCCAGCTGACACAAACATCCTTCATAAAGGTCTCACAGAGACAGATAACTGGTGCCAGCGCCATGGTTTAAAGCTAAATGCCAAAAAATGTATAGTCATAACTTTTGGCAAAAACAATGTGCCCACAAATTACCACATAGGCGGAAACCCATTAAGTACAGAGAAAGTTATTAGGGACCTGGGGACCCGAGTTGATAGCAATCTCTCCTTTGAAAACCACATTGCCAAAGTGGTTAGAAAGACCTTCTACATAGCCCACCTCATCACAAAGGGTTTCACATCTAGATCAAGAGAGGTAATCGTGCCCCTTTATTCATCCCTCATCAGGCCCATCATAGAATACAATGCCCCTTTTGGGATGTACCTCACCCGACACCTGCAGCAATTAGAAAGACCCCAAAAGTATCTCACCAAGAGGATCAAGGGTCTCAAACAGATGCCATATGCTGCTCGGTTAAAAAAACTTCAGCTCTATTCAGTTGCATACCGCCTACTTCGAGGCGATCTATGCCTGACATACAAAGCTATGTCAAATCCAGAATTAATGGACATGCTCCACCTCAGTAAATCTAAATCCCTTAGAGCCACACGCTCGAGGGACTTGAACCTCAGCACAGAAATAAATAGAACTTGCTGGAGGGACAGGTTCATAACCCAGAGGCTCCCTTCGCTCTGGAATAGAATTCCAGTTCATGTGAGGCAGAGCACCTCACTGAATCTCTTCAAGAAGAATCACGATAGGTGGATGGGGGATAGTAGGTTTGTCCCAGGGATTACTCCCGTGTCACTATTAGACAGAGGCACAGTAAACTAAACCTTAAAAAGGGCACAGTATACTCAAATCAAGGGGTGGCGTAAACCATACAGAATTGGGCTAGGCTTATAATTGCCCCAGGGCAGATAGCGTAGTATGAACATATGAACCTATGAACCTATGTGAATGTAAGGAGGACATGCAGACTCCACACAGAAGGTACCCCAGCCAAGAATCAAACTGGAGAAACTCTTCCTGTGACGTGACAGAGTTAATCACTGCACCACTTGACTATGTGCAGACAGATATGTAATCATCAGTCAATGTGTACAATTATTGGCAGAAGGTCTGAACTTGTGTGAGTAAGAAATGGATGTGGAAATGTAACATGCAGCAAACACAGCATAATGTACTGTTACAGAATAAATTATCCTTGCCGTGGTGTGCAAATTAATGGTACATTGTGATTTCATGAAGTCAGAAAAGGAGGACTGCCCACAGGTATGACATACCTGCATTTGATCCCACATGGCATCAGCATTGCCTACACATGCCACATAACAACACATCATGCCAGTGGGATAGCAAGACAACTGTCATCCAAAACACAATGGAAATGACATGTCCTTATGTTGCACATATATAATATGACAATACACAATTCCAAACCATACCACAGTGGTAGTGTTGGACTATGGATGACATCTGTTGTCTGTCAGTTTCCGTCAGTAAATCACATGTTACAGGCTAATTGTTGTAGCATTAACTACAGGTTAACTGCCACAATGCATGGACAGCTGAATGTGAAATGAAAATGTAATGTGTCAATGTGTGTCATGCACACATTGAAACATAATTAAATGTCACATGACAATATCTGCATGGTATGTTTGCACATGTAAGACATAAGCATGGCAGCTACATGGTATGCATGCACAAGAATGCATATACAGTCTAATGAATCATAGGGTAATCAGCATGTTTGCAGCATAACATAATTGGAACACACAGACAATACTTATGGACCTGAGTGACCGGACTGATGGGGATAAGTCTCTCAAATGATCTCCCAGGCTGTCTTTCTGAATGAGTCATGCATACCCCATGCAATATCCTGGAAGAAGTTCCCCATCCTGTCCATCACCTGTGTTTGAGACACATTGGTCACAAACCTCTGGATCTCCTCCTGATAATCATCTCTGTTCTGGTCCTGATGTCATCTCTAATAGGATGCAGCAGGCATGATGTCTCAGGCAGGTGAAAGCCCAGTTTCCTGTTCATCATCATTGTCATCGTCATCATCATCTGAGGACTCTGGTGGTGGCCTGGCATGTGCTTATCATAGCACAGCAAGCACATGTAACATATCTTGACATTTGTATGGAATCAGGCTCGATATTGCCTCATGCTACATTACCATAAGTGAAATCTGACAAAATAAAAAACTTGTAAATGTCAAGTTAATATCATTATTGGGACCTGCACTATTTAATAATGTTGTCTGCCTCAGTAAACTGTTCAGCTGAGTGTCTGACAGCATTTATTTCCCTTCTTTTCCTTTGTACGTCTTGCCTGATGAGTCATATTAACAGCCACTAAGTGACGTTGTTAAAATGAAGACACTCTTGATATGACAATATTGTGGAAACTAGGCAAGCCATATGACAAACATTTGAGCCAGGCAGCATGGTAATTGACTGAACCCACATCAATATACTGACTACAGCAATAACAAATACTTATAATTTTCAGTCACAACCTGTGACACATGAAAATCTACTATATGTTGTAATAACAGTACTGTATGTGTATAACTGTATACATGCTATATTATCAATCAGGAGCCTGAAAAATGCAAAGATCCTGATGTTGCTTGCTGATTATGAAATGTTGCTAAAAATGCCTATGTGAATAAGTATCCACAAACAGAGGATAAAAGTATGTTGTAACAAAAATACCCAAGGTGCTGTAGGAAGATTCAATACCAGTGTTGAAGGGCATAACACACTCTCTGAAAATGATGGTATGAATACTAACACAACAGAAACCCATTCAGTCTTTGAATAGGTAGAGTACGCAAAACAGATCAGTCACTGGTAAAACACATACATTACAAGCAGCAGTCAATCTACTACAGACTTGCATACAAAACATTCCCCTCAAACTAACAAGAAGCATTCAAACTAATACAAACTTATATACAAAACATTCTTCTCAAACTGTGTGTGTGACTGATACACAAACTTGACCGTCATTTAGGTTGTTGCCTACATTTTAATACCTATCTGCACAAAACAAAAATTGATGCTAAATGATATTTCAACATATTTGGATTTCAATCAGACTTTTAAGCATAGGTATAGTGTGATTATCGCAATTACTTTACTGATGCATGATGGGTATTCAGGCATTGTAAGCAATATACATGTTAATGTAAAAAATATAGGCCTGTGACAAGCATCAGATGCACTTCATTTAACAAAACAGAAAAATCAAGAAACATACCTATCTCCCTCCACTGTTCCTTAAACCTGTTCATCTGCTCGAGGCACACAGCATGATTCCTGGTCCAGTCTTCATCACTTGAAGAGAAGAAAAGAGCAACTCCGAATGATGTTGTCATCAAACAACAGGAAAATACATTGTTCAGATCAGTTTTTAAAAACTTACTTCTGAAGAATAGACAATCATCATACACTGTTTGCAGTGTTACATCTGGGCTTTTACATCATTGACTGCAGACAGGAAAATATAAGATTCAAGCCTGCAATTTTAATGTCCATACAAACTCTAACCGTATCACCTACATGCCTAACTAACCCATGTTGAATGAAAACTCGTGTTGTGAATGCAGTAAAAAGCCTAGGGATTCTGACATCACCTAGATGGGGGATGGGTTACTAATATGGATCATGAGTTAGGATTTCAAAAAAATCAACACATGCTGGGCATGTAGGTAAACAATGAATTTATGTCAGCACTGCGGTCACAGTCATTAACAGCAATGGAAAACCTTCAACTCTCAGACTGAGGGACAGTGTCATGTATCACTTAGCTTCTAACAAATACAAAGAAATTCGAAAATTATCCATTTTAAAACCCTTACACATTTAATCTCATCCTCTCTAAAATTAACTGGACCTCACTCTTTACATTACCCCTAGATGATGCTATCTCTTTCTTTAACTCCACTTTTCTTAACATTCTTAATTATCTTGTCCCTTTACGTACCGTCAGAGTCAAATATTATAACTCTCCCTGGCTATCACATACATCTTATACTCTCATGCACAAAAGAGACTCTGCATGCAAACCCTGGTCTAAAACTAAATCTCTAAGCCATTTCCAAATTTACAGGGAACTCCGAAACCTCACTAAAAAGCAGATAATCAAGATAAGAATAATTTCTATCACCAGCCTCAGTCATCACAATTCTGTAACCCTAAAAATTTCTGGAGAACTACTAACCAAATCTCCAACCAGGTAACCCTTCAACACAACCCTTGTCCTAATATTTCACCCCTCAAAACTGCCTCCTCCTTTAACTCCTATTTTATCAACACTATAAGTCACCTTATGAAAAATTCTTCCCAATCCCACCCCCGACAAACTGCAACAACACCTCAGGCTAACCTCCTCTTCTCCCCCCTTAAAACAGTCCTCACTAGCTACATTAAAAAACTCCTCCTTAAGCTAAAATCCTGTTCTTCATCAGCTGACAACCTAACACCTATCTTCCCAAAAAATGCTACATCATCCATAGCATACCCAGTTTCCATCCTTATTAACCATTCTATCACTGAATCAACTGTGCCAACTCTCTGGAAAAAATTCTATACTATTCCTATACACAAGGGTGGCAACTCCTTAGAACTCTCAAACTTCCGACCAGTTGCTATACTTTCTCCCCTCTCCAAAGTCTTTGAACAATGTATACATAAACAAATCCTGGCCCACCTACTGCAATACAATCTGATCACCCCTACTCAACATGGCTTTTGTCCACATCATAGTACCTCCACTGCACTTATTCCTTTCACCAATACTATCTCTCAAGCCAGAGACAATAATAAACTCATTTCTTGTCTATTCTTAGATCTGTCCAAAGCTTTTGACACAGTCTCTCATTCTATCCTTCTCTCAAAACGTTCTCAACTTAACCTCTCCCTGACAACTATCTCTTGGTTCAGCAGCTACCTCTCAGACAGGTATCAATCTGTCAAATGGCTCTCTGCTCTCTCTCCTTTTCTCCCTATTAATACAGGTGTTCCACAGGGCTCCATCCTTGGATCCCTCCTTTTTAACATCTTTACTAATGAACTCCACAACTCTTGTCCCCAGTCTTCTCTCATACACTATGCAGATGACTCTACCATTATATCTATAGCTGACAATCCTACTGAACTACTAACCCTCACACAAACATCTTTTAACCAGACTGAAACTTGGCTAACTCAACACCTTCTTATACTTAACTCCAAAAAAGCAAAACTACTACTTTTTCTTCCAAAATCTCCTCTCTCTGTTAAATCTTCCTTCACCATCTTCTCACTCAACAACACTATAATAGCTCCAGAAACCAATACCAAGCTCCTTGGAGTAATTATAGATGACCAGCTGAAATTTGACCTTCACATACATCACAGTATAAAGAAAACCCTTCAAAAGCTTGATTTTCTTTACAGAAATAAAAACTAGAATAACCCTTGCCAATGCCTATCTCCCTCTCTCCCTAATATTTTTTATAGTGCACAAATCATTACTAACCTTCATTCTACACTTCTCTCTAAACTTGAATTTACCTATAACAAAGTGACTAGATTTGCTGCTAACTTGCCTTACAAATCCCATCACTGTCTTGCCTTCAAGTCACTACACTGGCATGACTTTCAAAACCATCTCAAATATATCCAACTTCTCACCGTTCACTTCATTCTCAACAAACCATTTTCCTGTCCTAGTTTCTCTTCACTAGTCTCTTATTACACTCTCATTCGATCTTTAAGGAGCTCAGATCAACATTTTCTACAAATTTACAAACCTAATAAGTGTGCTGGACAAAACTTATATAGCTACTCTCCAGTCATTTTCTGGAACAGGCTTCCCTTGACTCTAAGATGCCTATCCCAGACCCATACTTTCAAAATCTATCAAACTCTACCTTACCCATCTCACTACTTGCCCCTGTAATCTCCCCACTCAAACCTAGTACACATCTTGTTCTCTTCATATCTCTTATCATCCCTTCACTCAGCTTACTACTCATCTTTTTCTCCCTCCCTACTTCCTGTCTAACCTCCTCTTCCCCTTAGTTCTTCCTGCCACCATTTACCTTTTACCTTATGACCTGTTCTTTTCTACCTAACTGTTGACTGTATAAATTATTTTTTAATTCTTTCTTCTATCTTTTGTCCCACACTTATTTAGTCCTAATTTCTGATTTATATATTTGTATTAACAGTTTGATTTATGATAGTTTGAATATTTACAATAGTTTGACTCATATAGTCTTTAAATTGCCTGTCTATTGTATTGTATATAACACATTACTGTGTGGAGATTTCCTCCCCGGGCCTCCGCTGAAAATGGACATTTATCCAGTCGGATTATCCCAGTCAACAAATGTAAAATAAATAAATAAATAAATACATACATACATAAATAAATAATAACAGAGACATGAAAGGTGCCATACATCAGGGACACAGCAAGTTATGTGGGAAGGCTACATTTAAAGATATTCCTTGCCAAAGAGCACATCACAAATCAAATGCATACATAGTTGAACCTCCCTGTTCGGCACTTCTGCTCTAACTCTGACCATCTAACTCCCTCAAAAGATAAGGATGAGGTGGTTGTTGAAGCGAATGTAATAAGGAATGACAAAGCGACACTTGATAGCACTTCTGAAAATAATACTGTATTGCACAAAACTTTGTCAGACATATAACAGTCTGTAGCAAGCCTTACTAACCTGCACTTAAAGAACTACTGTTAACAGACCATTACAGATTATGAATATATTCATAGGAATTCAATGAGTAACCAAGGTATTTGTAGCCATGCACCCAATAAATGTTAATGTCAATAAGCTGTTATGTGGAGAAGAATATTCAGCTATGTGTGAAATAAATCAAGAGACCAATTTAATTATATGTTTCCCCTATGTGGATGTAAATCCATGGCATGCCAAAATATAGGCATGCTGGCCAGTTTCCTTACAGTCCAAGCTAATAGGCATTCACATCTTAACAGACATGTACTGCTTGTGTTTATCTGCACACCTGCAGATAATAGATGAATACAGAAACTTTCAACACTTGTTGGCCATTATAAAATAAAGAAATACCAGCTGTCAACATATAACTGAAAATATATGTATAATTGGTCAGACAGGCATTCTTCTTAGCTTAAACAAAATAGACTGTAGTAATAATGTTCACTTTATTAGCAGTAATGAAGTAAAGAAGTTATTTATGAGTTAATATTCAGACATGTATAGTTAAAGAAGTAGGTAATACAGTAATATTATAACATATAATGAAATGCATAGTCATCAGGACCTAGGCACTGTAGGCATCAGTGATACATAACTAGAGTGGATGTGTGAAAGGACATCACTATATGTTGGAAAATCAATGAAAATCTGCAATGTTCAGAATTATGTGTGTTATAAATATTAGTAAAGAAATTAACTGCAGGGAAACAGAACAAATACCTATACAGAGAGCAATCTTTAAGTATCCAGATGTGCTAATTGTCAGAACAGCTACTTAATGGTTATAAAAGCCATGTATCTTATATATTCAGGACACAGCTGTATCTCTAAATTCTGTAGGAAGTCTCGGGTACACATAGGATTGTGACACTTACTGTAGGGATCCACTGGCTGTCTCTGCATCTCAGCAGCCTACCTGTGAAGCTCTTCTTGTAGCAGTGGTGAACTTGCACACCAGTCTGGTAGATCCCCTTACATCATTGGTGCTCCCACTTAGTTTAGTTCCAGATGTCAATCATCGCAAAGTTCCTTCTCTTGGCTGTCATCTGATGCTCCACTTCAGAATAGATTGTCAGCATATGCATGGTCTCCTCCTCTGACCAATTGGTCTCTCAGTCACATAACAGCCTCCTAGAAGTAACAATCTTTATTCTCCAATGGAAAATGTAGTATAAATGGAAAAATGTTCACTGAGGTCACACTCAATTCAACAGTAGCAATGGTGTGATCTGTAAATGAATCAGAATAATTATTTAAAAGTGATGCTTATGTCACATTGTCATGCTGGACAATAACAGGCAAGTGCTAGACATGATACTGTTTACTGATAACCTACTGCGTACTTGGGCAGATCACCTGCCCATTATGCTGAGCTGTCGGTTAATGCACTGAATTTCGAGAAGTTGTGTCGAGGTGTGCAAAATGGATTCCAAAACCTGGACTTTTAATGAACCTCAATAATCTATGGTGCAAATAGTACTTAAAGATGGGTGCACATTAGGTGCTCTTACTTAAAGTGATACATGAGTCATAGGTAGCTGATAAGGTAAATTGCAACCTGCTTACATTTCTGTTTTGGAGAATATTACCTCTGTTAACATTACTCAATCTCAAATGTACCTCTTTAGAGTTACTTTTATTGTAAATGTGTGCTATAAGAGAAATGTTTTTAACTTACTGGAGTGCTGTTTGATTTACCTTTGTGCATACAAGTGTTGCTATCTGCATTAAGGACATGCATTCATTTCCCATATGTAACTGTATAGACAGATTTACATAGCAAAAGTGAATTGTACATACAGACGGATTTATGGAACATCCGCAAGTCTTACAGGTAGCTCCATAGACTCTCTGGTCTGTGTACAGAAGCTTATGAATTTTGACATTATCCATGTGCACTATGTTCTTTTGTTGTTACAGTTATTTCTTCATTGATAGTTTTTAACACAAGTCTTATAACTACTGGCTCAATATAAAAAGGATCTCTACTCTATGTGGCCTGCTTATGGATAATAAGGTTTTCTCACACTTTCTGTAAGTTGGTCAACTGGTCATTTGTGTAGTATTTTAAGGTGAAATACAAGCAGATTTCTGTGTCATGAACTGTTGTTTTTGGACCTCCATTCAACAGAGCTGTAGTGTAAGGGGATTTGAATCCCATAGACAGACCCTATAGGTATCACAAGTTATGCGGATTTTACAACTGTTACATATTCAGGCATTGTTGTTACATTTTATATGTCACATTAGTATTTGTCACAGTCAGTGATACGTACATTTTTGCATTGTACAAGAATGCATGAGGTCCTTCCAAAGTCAGTGGTGCAGTGGTAGCATTGTTGCCTGACAGCTACAGGTTCTCTGGTTTGATTCTTGGCTGCGGTGCCTTCTGTGTGGAATCTGCATGTCCTCCTTGTGTTTGTGTGGGTTTCCTCTGGGTTCTGTTCCTCATAAAATCTGTGGTTTCTGTATTTTCAAAGACTCCCCAGACTCTGGAATAGATTGGCCATACATGTCAAGCAGAGTGCCTCTTTGACCCTCTTCAAAAGGAACCTTGATGATTGGATGGGAGAAAGGAAATTCACCCCGGGGATCAAGTCAGTCGCCCTGCTAGACAGGGGTCCAGTGAAGTAAATAGTGTGGGAAGAAATAGCCAGGGAATTGTTATGGCTAGGCTTGTATAGGCCCTAGGGCTGATAGCCTAGTACCAACCTATGTCATCTACGTAACTGGGCCCCCACAGGAATATGATCATATGCATATCACTGTCTTGCAGACTGCAAACAGGCCCTGGGGAGACAATTTCTCCCCACAGGAAAACTACATCATACTAAATGGTCTGTGATGGCATGGTTGTAGACATCTTGGGTATACAAGGAATACAGTGTGGAGGAATGAAGTGTGGGCCGACATTACTAACATGATTAATGTAGATGGAAGTAACAAGAGATACTGCAAGGTTTGTCTATGACAATGCTCTAATAAGATACCCAGTGCAACCAACAGGTTATAATGGTATGAGAGACTGAGGGATGCCATTCATGGTAGACCACCATTTACTCTCTTGATGAGATCACAGTATTTCTTGCCTCCTTGCATATAACAAGTTGGGATCGATGTATACCCAGGGGTGGGATAAAGCAGAAGATCCAGGCCAAACTTGTGTGCCTAAATTTGATGACATGGATGACTATAGAGTAAATCATCATCTATCACTGTTGCATGCATGTTCCTCTATTGTTATTTGAGATTTACAGCAGAAGAAAATCATGCACATAGATCCATACAGAGTGATGACAATATACAGTGTAATGACATGTACTCAGTCAACTGAAGTACAGACAGAACAGTGAAACCAACATGTGTAATGCTGTCTGCATTAAAATAAATAGGTCTATCTACTTCTGGACAACACGAGGAAATGGCAGTTGAGTGTCTCCATACTGTGTTACTGCGTTACTGTGACCACTATCTGTTATTGACTCAGCCTTGTCAGGGCACTGCTGTTTACTGCCATATTGATATTTCCCCTAACATTGTATACTGCAGGTACGTCCAGTGGGGGCCCAAGCCATGCAGGTGCAATACAGACAGACCAAGTGTGTTACCACATCAGGTTCATAGTTTGCAGCAATGTGTAGCAGACCTGTGACATTAATGTCACAGTTTTTCAACATGGGGACATTTGGCCAACAGGTGCAAAGTCCATCCCATGAGTATCTGCAGCCCCTGTTACTGTGTTGTGTATTTCATGCTGTCAGTATTATGTTGCCTTTCTCATTACTTTCCCATTGCAGGATCTGCAGCACAACACACACAAACTCACAACACCAGTCTGTCAGTGTGGTGTGCTACTACATATCTTTCATGCTTGTCATTGCTGTAACCCTTGTTGTTGTCTTCCATTAATACTATGTTTTCTACCCATTCCAAGGCCAGACTGCATCATCATCAAATGCACAAACAAGTGGTATGTCTATGTATAACCCACAGCATGTTTAATGCTGTTTGAATGGTTAATGCTTGCAATGATGTGATTAATTTCCCTTCAATGGTTGAAGTTCATCCCTCTTCTACTGCACCTTCCCACAATGACTGTTCAAGTGTGTGATAAGTTTTTATTCATCACCTACATCATGTATGTTGGCTATGTAACCTAAATGGCAACTCTCTGTTATGTAGATTCCATGACCCATACATAGACAAGATCTAATGGAAAGTCAGTATTAGCTGTAATATTGCAGTGGAATATCTGTAAACATTTTGTCTTGATCTGTGTTTTCTGTCTCTTCTTTTAGTGCTTCAACTATCTGTGCCCTCCATTAGCCTGTCCAGTGATTACAGTGTGTGATCTGATGTGTCTCAGTATGGTAGCATGGCCCCTGGCACACAGGACAGTGACTGGCACACAGGACAGTGACATAGTGATATAGTCTGGCTAATGTGGTGACAGTCATGTGGATGCAGCTATAACCTAAGATATGTTGGGAAACTTGTCTAGCAATTGAAACAATGATGGGACATTGGATGTTGGCTAGGATGAGGCTGGTGAACAACAGACCCAAGCTGAGACTACTGCTGATGTTGAGAGTTCCCTACAACACATTGATATTGGTCATTGCAGTAGATGTAAGTGTGCAGCTGGTGTGCATGGGAAAGTGTCAGAAGGTGTCTGCCTACTTCTACAGGCAAATGACCATTCTCAGCAACATCATGGATCTGATGTCCATGCATGGGCCTATGACATCCATACACTTGCCCATGCCATGAATCATGTTGCACACCAGCTGGGAGTGCTGCATGAAGGAAGCAGCACAGACATGGGCTGCTCAGAATAAAAGTATGTCATCTGTTCAATGGACAGTAGAATCCCTGGCCTCTACACAAGTGTCATAGCCCAAGCAAGACTTTGTGTGCCCTGAGTGTGCTTAGCCAATTGCCACATGGGAGAGATAGGCCACATCTCAGCAAAAGCAACCTTGCCCAGCAGGCATCAATGGCTATGCTCCAACATGCACACACTTTCTCTGCTGGTTTATCTGTTGTGGGCCTAACAGTCATAACCAGACAGTCAAGTCGCAGTCCTGCTCTTTCACCTACACATACTGGTCCATCCACCCTATCAGTCTCCTCTGTGGAGCAATCTAGGCCAAGTGTGTGGTACAGGCATAGCAAATTGCTGTGTGAGCTGTCAGTGTGGGTACCCTAGACTGCATTAGAGTAACACAGACAGTTGATCCAGTCTGTCCATTAGTGTCATTCATATCTCTCAACTGTCTAGATTTTTGGCTCATATTTTTGGTCTCTTCCTCATAAAAATGTGTGGTTTTCTGGCAAATCACTGGAATAATCTGAGGATTGAAGTCACTAAATAATGACATGCTTTTCAGTTTCAGACTTCAGCTGTCTCAGAAAATGTATGTTAAAACAAATGCTGCTACTCTAGGAACTTTCTAAGTTTATAAGAGTAATATTTAAAATATGTCCCTATTTTTGGGCCTTTGTCTCCCCATTTTGTTGAGCTTTATTCAAATTTCTTGCACTAAGAGGTTGAGAGGTGTGCTGTCATTTTCAACCCATGGTAGTGATGATTGCTGTGCAGAAGACAGAAAATGTCATCTTTCTGTGTTTACTGACATGTCTGATGCCATATGAGCCCAATGGTTTTAATAAACATAGCAAAATCCTTTTGCTACGTTACTTTATCTATACTTTACACTGCTATATTTGGGTTGTGATATTAAAGGTTCTGCATTATGTCCAACAATTGTTTACCTGTGTTCAGCTTTTTGTCATGGAACAATAGGAATGTGTTGCATTGAAGTGTGCACTTTATTGTGTGCTATAAACTTATACAAGAATTTGAGTCTGTATGCATACCTATGTCAGTTGTGCCCTGAACTGATGATCCCTTTTGTAACATATTTGCATATGTTCATAATGTTATATGCTATGATTATGGTGTTATGTCTGATACTCAGTGGGTTCATCTAGTGGGTAATTGTCATTAGATGCAATCCATACTGTTGTGATGGGACAATACCTTAGCATCAATGTTTACTCAGTGTACTCATGTATTTGTGGCATGTCAAAACTCAGAGTTTTGAGTCAGATGCTGCCATGTTGCCTGGGCCTGCACTTGTGTTCATACCTTATGTTGTTTAAGCTTGTGTCTTCTGCACATATCCTCCTTCGCCTCCTCTGATACTTGTGGGATGTTGTCTTTAGACATCTGGGGTTCTTGGGGAAGTTCACCCACACCTGCAGATGGATGACCACCATATCTTCTAGTGAGCATGTTGTGTAGTATGGTGAGCACCGTTATTATCTGTGCTGCCTCCTCAGGTGTGTATTAAAGTTCACCCCAGATGTGTCTAGATATCTGAACCTAACTTTCAGTACACTGAACACATGCTCAGTGGTGTTTTAAGTTTTTGCATGCACTGTATTATGGCCTACTCTTCAGGTTGAATGGTTTACAGTATGGGGTCATTAACCATGGGTCAAGTAGACAACTATAGTCACCTGTTGTGGGGAGTACATGGACATTTGGTAAGCATGGATATTGTTAGGAGGGTTATCCTTAGCTTACATCCTAGCTATGTCCCAGTACTTACTGAGTAGCAGTACCTTAGGTATTTCATCTTGCTGGAATGCAGCCCTCAGTCCACTTTCCCTTCATATGGCAATATCATGGACACTTACAGGGTGTATTGCCATGATGTTTGTTATGCTGACATCTTCTGCACACACAACCTGGCAGTTCAGGGATGGCCATCTCTTTCGGCTTCAAGATGTACTGGTGTCTTGATGGGTATTTAGCTGAGCACATGTAGAAAGTTTGCAATGCTGCAAAATTGGTGCATTACAGTTCTCTGCTCCATGGGTGTAGATTAAAAGTGTGTGGATGAATTCATCTATATTGCTGCACATTGCTACCAGGGAATTTTGCCAGGATATGACTGGCAGTGGTCTGGGACACTCCCACAGCATCCCACATGTGTCTCTGGAATGTTACAGATGCAAGTACACCTAGGCTGAGACACACTTTGGTTTTAAAGAAGATGAGGTTTCCTTACAGGGTATGCACAGACATGTGTGAGACACACATGTTGCAGACAGCCTGCACCAGTTGTCTGTCTAGCCAGTACCTGTCAGTTATTTGCTGCTCTGACAACTGGATTACTTCCAACCTTGCTCTGACTCTGTCTAGCTGTCGTCTATGGTGCGCAGCCACATCTTCATATGTGGCTTGTATCAGTGCAGCCTGTTACAGTTCATTAACTGCATGTTGCATTTTTCTTTTTTGTTGTTTTTTTTTTTTTGGTATTGTTACAGAATATGGCAGAATCCATAGTAGTAGCTTCTGCGCCTTATTGGCTGTATAACCTACACCAAGAATTTAGAAACAAAGTTGGTGTTGCAGTTTATCACATTTTAGTTGTGCTGGGCACACAATGTCTTTTGGAATCAGACAGGCATGTGTGGAATAGGTAACCACCCTATACGGAATAGCTAAGTATGTGGAGTGCTTTCAACGTGTTTACTGAAATCACATCCAATGCTGGTGGACTGAAGTCTTCCTTAGGTGTCCTGCACTGTCTGCAAAAAGCTTCTGTGAACTTTATGGAATGTGGCCAATGGTGTTCAGAATCAATCTTTGATTTTCTGTGGCACAAAAATCATAACAGTGACTATTGGCAGCAAGCCTTGTATGGCAGTGGATTGTTTCAGTCATTAGGGAAAAAAAACTTTTAAACAATTTTTGGTAGACAAAGCATTCAGAAAAAAATCAAACCATACAAAAAATTAATTAATGTGCAGTGGATATAAAGAAAATCACATTAAAAAAATTACAAAGGGCTCTTGCTGAATATGTCTGGAAATTACTGCAAGCTAGGAGCAGTCATTGGATACTTAAATGACTTGGCCATTCTGCAGGAAGGTTTGTTTCAAATAAAATCCTGGTGTCAAAGTCATGATCTAAAACTGAATGTCAAAAAATGCATTATCGTATCCTTTGGGAAGTCATCTACCCCAGGGAACTACCAAATTGACAATACTCCCTAAGAGTTGACCCAGTTGTTCGGGATTTGGGAACTTAGTGACTTAACTTTTAGCCAGCATGTGTCTAGTGTGAGAAATTTCTTCTATACTGTGCAGCTTATAAACAAAGAGATTGTGTCTAGATCTAGGGATGTCATTGTCTCCCCTTTACTCAGACATCATTAGGCCAATCAATTAATGGAGTGCCTCCTTTGGCATGTATCTGTCCAGTCACATGCAATAACTGGGACACCCAGAGAGACACCTTACTAAAAGGATACAAGGCCTAAACAAGATTTCCTACATGGACCAACTTAAAGCCCTGTCACTATAATCAGTATCCTGCAGACTTCTAAGTGTATCTGGCTTACAAGGCATCCTCTGACCCATTACTGATAGATTTACTGCACATAAGCAAATCAAATGGCATCAGAAATACTTGGACTAGGGAGCTAAACCTCTTCTGCAGCATCAACAGAATGGTTTGGAGAGGCAGATACATTTCACAGAGGATACTGCTGATGTGGGTCAGAATCCTCATTCACATAAAGCAAAGTCCATCCCTGTCCATTTTGAAGCACAACTTAGACCTATGGATAGGGTAGAAAGAATTTGCCCCGGTATTAGCCCCTGTACTTCTAATGGATACAGGTCACTCCTATATGCTTTATCCCATGCATATCTGTCCTCAAATTTTAAAAGGTATGATCCCAGGTATTCTTATTAGGAGTCATATATAATTATTGATGATGGAATAGGTAAGACAAATCTATAAACAAATAGGACACTTTATTTCAAGCACAAAAAAGAAATAGAGTAGGCATAAAATTGTCTGCAAGAGCAGCTAGCCTAGTACTTACTTATAAACCTATGAACTTATAAAGAAATCTAATCCAGTTAGTAAGTCTGCAGTCTGCAGGGAGTTATGGAGCTGAAAGCCATTGTTCATACAGGAAAATTAAATGATGAAACAGAGATAAAATTACATTTTTAAACAAAACTTCTTTAATATAGTAAGTGTGTATACCCCACAACTTACTTTAATACTATACAAGCTATCACAATATTGTGCATGATGTCAGTTGATATTGATATTGATAACTGTCATGACTGTCATAACTCATAAGAATTATAGCAGGTTTGTGTTTCCATCATTAACACAGTGATGATTCTATAAATAAACATTTCATAGTTCATAGCTGCTCACGATAACTATGAACCAAATACAGAATTTGACAATTCTTCTATCTACTGCCCATGCTGTCAAGAGTAACATAAGAGTAAATCAATAAATAAATAACACAGAGTCAGAAAGAGAGTGCGTGACTTTAGTCTTTCCAAAGTGGGTTTTGATAGTGAAGATGTAATATTTAGTAACTGTAAACAGAGAAAGTGCCAAAATAGAAAATCTTCTTCAGATGACATCTGAACTTAAATGTATATTGTGTCCTGGAGCCTTTGATCACAGTTGCCACAATAGTCTACTTTGCATGTCCAAAAGAACAAGCATTGCTTGAAATTGCACCATCATATTCCTGACCCTGATATATACCCATTTGTGTTTACATACAAATGTGTTTAATAGAGTTTGGTTCCTTTTATGATGCCTTGTCTTTCTATGTGCAATCTAGAGTGGTAATATTTGACATATGTATTTATTTCAGTATAATGCTCCTGCAGTCTGCAATTTTTTCATTTATGCAAAAGTATAATTCCAGATTCCATACTTTACTATAAAATTTCAAATACAAATGTTAAATGTTTTGATAATGCATATGCCATATCTATCTATCTATCTATCTATCTATCTATCTATCTATCTATCTATCTATCTATCTATGTGACAACATAGTATTCAAGTAGATACTATTGAACTTACCAGTCTAACATTTTCTTATACTCTGATATCTCGCATGAAGGAGTGGTTGCACAGTAGGACATAGATGATGGCATACTGGACAGCTATTGGTGATGGAATAGAGTATGACCAAGGTGTCTCACAAGGGCCAGTTTTGAGGCCCCTATCTGTTTAACATCAGCTTGTCATATCTAGAAAGACTTCTAGAAGTATTTCATTATATTATGCAGAAGACTTGAAACTAAATAAACCAGTGAAATCATTAACACCCAAGTGGTGTGGAATGTCACATATCTAACAGCCACATCTTGCATTCCAGACCATTTTCTGAAAATAAATTTTAAAAGCATAAGATAAACAAAAGTAAATAGTTTGTGAATAATAACAGCTATGAAAACTGTGCAAATTATAATGTTGCCAGTAAGAAGCAATCTTTTCATTGATAATAGTCAGTACATTCATAGTCTTTCCATAATGACTACACTATATTGTGATGCACATAAATCCAAAGTTATATTTTTTGATACACTTTCACAGGCAACTTATCATAGCTTGGAAATGTATAAGCTAGACATATATTGTTAGAACATTTTTGTTAGCCAGACATAAGCTTCCATATGACAACAAGAAATTCCTCTATGAGTGCATGTTTACTGAGATAGTCACAGAATGTGAAAATACATGCTTAATTGTATAATCAGCAGACTAAATAATGTTGAATATGTCTCAAGATGTGCAACGTAGAGTGCAGATCTGATAGAGAGGTTTTTGACAATATCTAAGGTCTCACCTGATGTCATACAACAGTTTCTAAGTCACTTTTTTTAAGTGTTAAGTACCTATGGAATTATTGTGCATTTTCATAATTACTAAGAAACGGCTAGCAATATTTTAGGTATAGTATGATATAAAAGGACACTGACATTGTTTTTTTTTCTGTCTACCACATTGCATATCACACCATACCCCTCAATAACATGTAGAACTCTCAGTTATAAAAATATGGAAATAAATATGAGCATATGAATAATAAGTGGTGAACAATTATCAATTTCTCTACTGCAATACATTCTAGATTATGATCTCAGTATCATTTTGTTAATACATCTTTGCACTTTCTAATATTGCCTATTATTAGCCAGTAATTCACTTAGCAAATGAAGCCAGACCCAGAAATTTGTGGACATCATAAAGAACTATGGATATGAACTGGAAGTATACAAAAAGGTTTTATAGGCTTGAATTATTTAGACGTCTATGTGATTCTAAGATCTTACAGTAAAGTTTAGATAATTTGTATAATTGAGTATTGCAAAGTATATTACTATAATATCAGCAAAACTAAACACATGAGATTCAGTCCTACTAAAGTAAAACATCTTCTACAGAATAAGAAATTGGATAATGACTCCACTATTGAAGATCACATCATCGTGGCCAATAATAAACTATTCTTCAAACAGCATCTTAATAACATTATAACAGTGACATATAAACTGATGAGAAGATTATAACAGAGACAGATAAACTGATGAGAAGTATAAATATATATACTTTATATCACAAGATGCAGAGGTACTGAAATTAGTTTCCAATTCAACCATGAGATCAAAGATGGAGTTTGGTATCACAACCTGTATTCAATAAATATAGACAGTGCTGATGAAACTTAATTCTTAACTTTATATATCCTATTAAATATTATATATTTTATCCTACTGAAAATACCTTGGACTTTAAAAAGATATTGAAAAAAGAAACAGAATAATACCGTTATGCTGATAAATGCTTTCTCAAAGAATAAGAAATCTATCAGCTAGTTTACAGGAAGGATTGTTAACTGTTTGAATAACAGATCCAATGTTTAAAAGCATGTAAAAAATCTTTGGATGTCATTTTTAGTAGGATCTGTTATTGGTACTGACAGGTTGTTTGGACCTTTGGCCCATGTTTTTATTTTGCATTGTAACATATACAAAATAGATCAGATTCCAAAAGATTTGCTTTTGGTGTAAGTGACTTATTCCATTGTAACACCTATCTATAAAGAAGACCGAGAGCAAATCTTTTGGATTCAGGTTAGGGTTACACTGGAATAAGTTACTTACATGAAGAGAAACCCTTTGGGATATTTGGGATTTGGCTCTCAGGTTACATATTAATGCAAAATGAATTGCAAATTAAAGATTATATGGCCACTTTTTTACAGTACTGAACCTGTACCATTGTCCCACCTTAAACAATGTTAGATTACAACAAATATGCTATTTGCAGTGTCATTACGATTACATAGAATTGTAGGGTTTTTATTTCTAAATTTAGATATTATAATAAAAATGTTCACTTTGCAACTAAAATCTACCTGGAAATTTTGAATAAGAATAAGAAAAAAGATATAGACAACAGTGAAATCAGGTAATCTTTCTGACATTAATGAATTGGTCATTCTGATAGATATGACTTACAGTAGAAAAATATTACTGAAAATAGAAAAACTCAACTCTACAGATGGGAAAATAATACTAACAAAGCTAAAGAAAAATGATCATCAGTTTCTACATACAGTAATATAAATGCATGCAAGAAGTACAGATGAGCAGAACAAAATAAAAGTTGCTAAAAAGTTATATAGTGATTTGAAGATTAGATATGAAACATTTTTATATATGTTAATAAACTGAATAATCGTCAGGTTTACTTGAGGTACTACGGAAAGGAAGTAAGACTGTATCATAATGTCACAGTTTTTTAATTATACTTCATTAGTGCATTTAATACAAACATTCTTTTTTGTTAATCTGCTACCATTGTCCTATAATAGTGTTGATATAAAGATCTTGGCATACTAATTATGCTCAAATAAATCTAGGTTAATTCGTTACTTGTTTTGCTTGGCACTCTTCCATGCTGTAATAAGATAATAAATCATAATGAGAAGGTCAGTTATTAATAGATCTGTACAGAGTTGGCTGTGTCAAAGAGAATAAATATTACACATTTAACAGTAATAAATCAATCATAAGTAAAGAACATATGTTAACCTGTCACAGCATCTATTTTACTTAAGTCATTGCAATCTAGTAGAAATAATAATACATGATACAAGTACATTTATTAAAAGGTAACGCTAAAGACTTACCATTCTGTATAAATTTTACAAATATAAAAACAATCTTGAAAATCTGATTACCTGATTGTATGCTTTACTATCTCTGAATATTAGTTTTTGCATGCAGATTTCTCAACAGACGTAACATTTCCATATTTCATTTTTTTTAAATATGTTCAATAATGCATCTTAAAATGTGCTTTTTACCAAGATAAGTCCATTGGACACACAGTTCAATTTGACAGGCAATCTGGCAGTAATGTCTGGATAAGTGACTTGCTCAGAGTTACACAGTATGCAAATTTAGGCTACAGGACTTAGCTCTGACTGTACTTAAATGAAGACCCTGTGGAGCATAACAAAGATGCTGAATTAATAAAATAAATAAAAGAAACAGCAAGAAGTTCATATCTACAGTATATGAAATGGGATGAAGTAATGTCCAGAGAAATTTAAACAAAATTAAAGCTCCTAACTAGAAAACCCCAGGCCCAGATGCAATATCAAATTTCTGGATAAAAGTATTAGCATCTTTACACAAATATTTAGACCCAAGTCAGAACTGCTCATATAGGCATCCTGAGCAGATAACATCTTTGTTAACAACAGGAAAAATGATACCCCTCCTTAAGAGTGAACCTGAAAGCTATCCTACAAACTACAGATAAATAGCTTGCCTTCCGATGATGTATAAACTGTTTACTGGACCAGATGCCAACATAGTTTATAGTCATTTAGAAGGAGACTCAATCATAGCAATAGAACAAAAGGGTAACAAAAGAAAGTCATATGGAACGAAGGACCATTTGTTTTTAAATAAAGTCATAATGGAACATTTTAAAAAAGGAAATAGTCTATGTATGGCATGGATAGATTGCAAAAAAAGCATTTGACAGCATCTCACATTCATGGATAAAGGAGTGCTTAAAGATATATAAGATACGCTTACTTTGATCAATTATATTACAGTGACCATGAAACGGTGGCAAACCACTGTGCAGTTAAACCATGATAAAGGGCAATTTATTATCCCAAGGATAAAAATTCAAAGAGGTACATTCCAGGGTGATTCTTTGTCACCACTGCTCTTTTGTTTTGTCCTTAACCCATTAAGCTGTCTACTTAACAGATTCGGTCATGGCTACAACATGGATCCCAGAAAATAACAAACTGTAAAGACTTCTGATCTTCTTTTTGTAGATGATTAAAAACTGTATAGTTCATCAGATGAGAAGGTGGAAGCACAACTGGAAGTGGTCAAAACTTTCTCAGATGACATAAAAATGTCATTTGGTCTTGATAAATGTGCAAAAGCAACATTTAAAGCAGGACAGCTACAGCATCAAAAAAATAACAGTCTGGGACAGGAATGTGATATAAAGGAACTTGAACAGGAGGGTGAATATAAATATTTGAGAACTGATGACAGATCAACAATAAAACATGAACATGAACAAAACTCAGTAAGGAATACTTCAGAAGACTAAAAATGAATACTGAAAACATCACTGACATCATGGAGCAAAGTCCAACCTATAAACCAATTCCTGTTCTGATTTACAGTTTTGAGGTGATTGACCAATGATAGAAGGTATTAGGTCAGTTGGACAGAAAAATAAGGAAAATGCTCCACTCTTATCAAATGATGTATAAAAATTAGTGTATACTAAGATTATATATCTCTAATTCTGAAGGAGGTATGGACCTCCACAAAGTTGATTATATTTATAGATCTGCAATCATAGGACTGCATACAAATCTGCTGACCTCACCAGATCTAAATCCATCCTTGGCCCATTGCTGTTCTCTCTATTTACAAATCAGATCACTTCATCCTCTCCCACTGCCTCAATAGTACAATATGCAGATGACACCACCCTCATATGTGCTGCCCCTACCCTTAGTGAACTGCAAACCCTTACCTAAAATAACTTAACCCTAGCCGAAACTTGGTTCACTAACATCAAACTTTTTAAAATCCCAAATAAAACAAATTATTTTCAGCCCTGGCAGAGCTCCTCCCCTAAATAATAATTTCACCATTAGCTCCAAAGAAAACATTTAAATCAGTCCAACCACACACACTAAACTGCTTGGCGTAGAAATAGACAATAACCTGAGGTTCAACATCCACATAGCACAAACCATTAAGAAAGTTAATAAAAAACTTGGTCTCCTCTACAGCTACAAACAGTTTATGACAAAACACATCAAAGTAACCATCGTAAGGACTCATCTTTTATCCACCCTCCTCCATGCCATCTTGACCAATCTCTGCCAAAATGATCTAAATAAAATGGAATCTTGCTACAACAAGATTGCCAACTTTGCTACTGAAGCCCCATATAGGTCTCACCGCTGTCTATCCCTTAAGCAAGTCAACTGGCTTGAGTTGCCTCATATACTTCTACTCAATCAACTCTCTATAGTGCACAAACTCTACTACCTTTTTGCCAACACCATTGACAAATCCTGAAACACACTACCAAGCCAAATAACTTCTACCACCTCCTTTAGTCAATTCAAAAAACTCCTGAAAACCCACTATCTAAGTAACTGGCTATGCTCATGCCACTCACCAGGCTAATCCATACCAAGAGAATTTGCCAAGGTACAGCTATGTATAAATAGTTTCTCCCTTGAAAGCTTCCAAATCCGTATACATTTACCTTACATAACTTATAACTGCAAAAGAAAAAAAAATGTACTTCTGATTGTCTACTGTAAGAAATGTTAATCACCAGCATGTTGTCCTGATGTGTATATATGCCATATGTATGTATATTCTACTTCTTTTTACTCTCATGTAATGTATTGTAATGTGGATCTTTTCTCCCCGGGCCTCCACTGAAAATGGATCTGTGTCCAGTCGGACTTTCCCAATAAACAAATGTAAAATAAATAAATAAATAAAAGTTTTAAACATGAAGAGAACAAGTCTAAGATGACATCCCTACTTAGTTTAGAAGAAGCATATCAGAGTTAGTTGGGAATGGAAAATAAATCAGAAGTAGACAAAAATCAGGCAGCAAATGATTGTGCCAAAAAAAAAAAAAAAAAACAAAAGAAAGAATATAAGGAGAAGTATCTGATGAAAAAGCAAGAGATGTGGAAAATGCATAAATGTGGTTGCAATTGTAGAAAACTCCTGGAATAACCTCATTTTGATGGAGATCTGACACAAGAGTGGTAAGGAGAAGTGGATTTAAACTAAAAGTTGAAAGATTAATATTAGCAGCCCATGGTAACAGGAAAACAGAACTGGATATAATATTGTGACACATCTAGTAGCTGGGTGTGATACACTAATGGCAGAAGGCGAGACTGCTGCATTGAGGATTGTGAAAACATTACAATATTGAAGTAGTAAAGGGCCTCATAAAAAAGAAATAACAGTTGTACTTAGATATGCTACCAATGCATATAACTCCATTTGAATTGCAGAATGATTCAATTCTGGGTACATTGCTGGTGCTGTGAAGAGCACTTTTGGCAAAAATAAAAAGCAGAAACAATACTAATTTCACAAACTTTAATCATAGATTGACTTAGGAATGGGGCCCATTCCTGTCATGGTATTAGAATCCCAAAAGACTTGGAGAAATTAAAGTATCATTATACAATGACTACCAATTAACTTTCAAAAAAGTGCACACTGATTGGTCAGCCCAACGAGCATGTCTGTTGTAAAATTGAACATATACCAATAAAAAATGTTTGGTCGACTGGACTTTTTTTAATTAATATAATGCTACTGGGCTTTCTAGTTTTATTGATTTGTTTTTTTTTAAATAAGGTTTGAAGTCTGGAGAGTTCAGAGGTACAAGAGAGACAGGACATAGACAATGTAAGGAATATCAGGTACTTTATGCAAAACTAAAAAAATGTACCTGATTATCTTTGCATTTCTGCCTGTCTCTCTCTCTCTCATACTTCTAAACTCTCCATATTTCAAACTTTATTTTTTTATTAAAAAAAAAAAAAAAAAAACAACAGAGCTCTTCCGTTCTCCATTGTTTCCTTTCCAGTGCACTGATGTACTGTGTAAGCATGTAAGCATAAGTCCCATACGCATGCACAGTACATTAAGAAAGTCCCAGGATACAGAAAGAAAGTGGAAGAACACCAATGCTCCATTACACAAACATTATTTTTTAAAAAAAAGTAAGTAATTTATTTCTTAAATAATGTCATTGTATAATAATATACATAGTAATATCTCTACTACCTATATCCTAAAACTCATCCAAAAACTTAAACCTTGTATCCCATCTGCTGATCAGTTACCATTTGAATACCTTCAAAAAGCAGCTGAAGCAGTTACTTATCCCATATCCATCCTTATAAACAGAACCATCAATGAAGGAACCATCCCTGCTATCTGGAAAATCTCCCACATAATCCCTTTACATAAAGGAGGTAACTCTAATAAGTATTCTAACTACAGGCCTATAGCACTCATCACCCCTAGCAAAAATTATGGAGAAATGTATTCAACATCAGCTAATGCACCACTTAACTCAATATAATTTACTAGCTAACTGCCAACATGGCTTTAGGCCATTTCATAGCACAACCACAGCTCTCCTACCTTTTACCGAGTCTATCAATAGAAATCACAATAACAGTATCCTCACATCAGCACTCTTTATAGTCCTGTCAAAAGCCTTTGACATGGTAAACCACAACTTGCTCATAAAAACCCTTGAATCTCTTTCTCTAGACACCAAAGCTGTTCAATGGTTCACTTTCTACCTTAGTAACAGGCAACAGGCAGTTCTCTGGGAAAACACACTTTCATCCCTTCTGCCAGTCTCTCTTGGGGTCCCACAGGGCTCCATCCTAGGACCTCTCCTCTTCACTTGATTCATAAATGACTTACATGTAGCAATACCTCAAGCTACTTGTATTCAATACGCTGACGACTCTACACTCATATGCTCTGCTAACACCTTCTTTGAACTACAAACTCTAACAGAATGTATTTAGCATAGTTGAGGCATGGTTCTTGAAACACTGCCTCCTTTTGAATGCCAAAAAAACCAAACTCCTGCTCTTCAGGCCAGATAGTAAGTCCTCCCACATAGACTTCTCTATTAAATCCAATAATGGCACACATATATCCCCTGACTCTACCACTAAGCTGTTAGGTATTATAATTGACAATAACCTCACTTTTGATAATCACATTAATAACACTATTAAAACTGTAAATAGAAAAATCGGCTCCTTCTATAGAATTAAAACCCTTTTAACTCCAAAGGCCAAAATTACACTCGCTCACTCTCATCTTATTTCCACTCTTCTTTATGCTTCACCCATATACACTAACCTAAAGAAAAATAATCTCAATAAACTAGCAAATGCATACAATAGCATTGCTAGATTTGCTACTGGAAACCCATTCAGAACTCACCACTGTCAGAATCTACAACTACTAAACTGGTTACAATTTAAAAACACGTTGTTACTTTCCCAACTTACCTTTGTTCATAGGATATTTTACCAACCAAAAAATACCCCTATACTTTCTGACCTTATTTCTCCCTATTCTAACCTAAATTCATTACGCTCCTCTAACAAACTTCTTGTGAAGTTAAGTAAGTCTAACAACATCGCCGGTGACTCACTATTCTCCAATACCATAGGTAAATACTGGAATCTTCTACCTACTACTCTAACTTCCATTCCTTCATCCTTCCTCTTTAAACAAAAGCTCAAACAGCATCTTAAAACACTCTGGTTATGCCCATGCATTAATCCTGACTAATCTTATGATTCTACTAATTACTCTTCTTTTAATACCCTCTTTTACCTCTCTCTACTCACTCCCCTTGAGAAGCTAATTTCTAAATCTCCCTTGTTAGCTAGCCTCTGATATTAATTAATATTGAACTGTGCATGTGTATATATTTACTGAATCAAGTATATTCATGAATGTTTTACTAAACTCCCCTATTTAATACTGTAAATAGAATTAGAGTAAGTGTCCTTCCTAGTATATATTTTCAATTAGTATAATTTAGATTGAACCATATCTCTGTTTGTATTTTACTAACTACTTACTTTCTTTATGTAAATGATTTGTTTTGTATTAACTTCAATGTGGAGCTTTTCTCCCCGGGCCTCTGCTGAAAATGAAAATGTATCCAGTTGGACTAGCCCGGTAAACAAATGTAAAATAAAAATAAATAAAATAATAATCAACTCCTGAGTATGATATATTGAAGATTTACTCATGGTTCCTTTGTTTAATCACTCAGACTTCACCCTCATGATTAAATCATACCAACCATGGGTAAATCTTCAATATACCATATCCAGCTGTTGGTTATTGCTATATGAAGTCACATAATCTTATACCTCCATATTAAACTTTCAGAAAACATAGGGTAAGATTCAGAAAGTCGATACATGATGGACAAGCATGGTGTATGCTGTGAAAGTATTATGCTGTGATGAGATTCAGAAAGTTTGATAAATATGTAAGTTTAGTATGCACTGTTATGAAAGTAGTCCGAAAAGCTGATGTAACAATGTGTTTTGGAAATATTAAATGTCTGTAGTCCTTCTGAAACTTGCCATCATATTATGCAGTCTTACTTTTTCATTTCTGTAACCAGTGCACCTCCTTTTTGGATTAGTTGGTCTCTTTGTATCAACCGTCATGTGATTATATAACACATTTTTTTTTTTGTATTTTATGGACTTGAGCCATGAAGATGCTTGTGCCACTGATATGCTTACCATGTTTCTAACTTTCTGTTATCAGCAGGAATAGCCTGTAAAATATTATACAACTGTGAATAGCTGATCATCCCAAATGGGTCTCAGGCATGACATTGCATTCATATACAGTGGATATAAAAAGTGTACACACCCCTATTAAAATGCCATTTTTTTGTGATATAAAAAATGAGATCACAGTAAATCATTTTCAAACTTTTCCCACCTTTAATGTGACATATAACCTGTACAAATTCAATTGAAAAGCAAACAAATCTGTTAGGGGAAAAATATAAAAAATAAAAAAATGTACAATAAGCTGGTTGCATACATGTGCATACCCTTAAACTAATACTTTGTTGAAGCACCTTTTGATTTAATTACAGCATTCAGTCTTCTTGGGTACACACCTGCCATCAATTAAAGAGACCCCGATTAACCCCAAATAAAGTTCAGCTGTCCTAGTAGGATTTTCCTTTCATTTACTCCGTTGCCTACTACAGCAAAAGCCATGGTTCACAGAGAGCTTACAAAGCATCAAATGCATCTCATAGTTGAAAGGTATCAGTCTGGAGAAGTGTACAAAAAAGTTTTCACAGCATTAGATATACCATGGAACACAGTGAAGACAGTCATCAACAAGTGGAGAAAATATGGGACAAAAGTGACGATGCAGAGAACTGGACATTCCTCTAAAATTGATGAAAAGACAAGATGAAAACTGGTCAGGGACGCTGCCAAGAGACCTACAGCAACACTGAAGGAGCTGCAAGAAATTCTGGCAAGTACTGGTTGTATACTACATGTGACAACAATTGCCCGTATTCTCCATATGTCTGGACTATGGGGTAGGGTTGCAATATGGAAGCCTTTTCTTATACAGAAAAATATCCAGTCTTGGCTAAAATTTGCAAAGCAATACATTGTCTCTCAAAAGCATGTGGGAAAATGTGTTATGGTATGATGAGACTAAGGTTGAACTTTTTGATCACAGTTCCAAAAGGTACATTTGACACAAAAGCAACACTTCACATCACCAAAAGAACGCTATCCCACAGTGAGGCATGGTGGTGGCAGTATCATGTTTTGGGGTTGTTTTTCTTCAGCTAGAACTGGGGCTTTAGTCAAGGTGGATGGAATTATGAATAATTCCAAATAACAGACACTTTTGGCCCAAAATCTTCAAGTGCTTGCTAGAAAGCTGAAGATGAAGAGGAATTTCACCTTTCAACATGACAATTAACCCCAAGCATACAGCCAAATCAACAAAAGAAAGGTTTCACCAGAAGAAAATTAAAGTTTTCAAATGGCCCACCCAGAGCCCAGACCTAAATCCAATAGAAAATTTGTGAGGTGACCTGAAGAGGTCTGTGCACAAGAGATGCCCTCACAATCTGACAGATTTGGAGTGTTTTTGCAAGGAAGAGTTGGCAAATCTTGCCAAGTCAAGATGTGCCATGTTGATAGACTCTTACCCAAGAAGACAGAATGCTATAATTAAATCAAACGGTGCTTCAACAAAGTATTAGTTTAAGGCTGTGCACACTTATGCAACCAGTTTATTGTACGTTTTTTATTTTTTATATTTTCCCCTAACAGATTTGTTTTTCAATTGAATTGTACAGGTTATAGGTCACATTAAAGGTGGGAAAAGTTTTGAAATGATTTATTGTGGTCTCATTTTTTTATATCACAAAAACTTGGCATTTTAACAGGGGTGTGTACACTTTTTATATCCACTGTATAGCCTAACAATACATACCAAAGATGACACAGAGACAAGGTAAGCAAAGCTACTAACAGGTAGGTAATGGAATCAAAGAGAAAAATGTATTTGTCAGGATCCATTTAGGGGGGCACATTAGTATGTGTGAAAATGATAAGCCTAATAACTGCTAATGCCAACAGTACACAAACTGCTGCTTTTGGTACCAGTACCTTAGCTGCTGAGACTGGTCAGTAAAGTAGGGCACACAGCATGACAGACCATGCTCCATCTACCCTGATAAAACAAAGCTAAGAAGTAATATGATGAACCAAAGGATACATAAAGTGTTAGCTTGTGTTGTCTAGATTATTGCTGCAGACAGAACTCTTATGTAAAATGATGAATACAAGGGTTCATAGCAAGTAGCATATAACATCTGCATAAAGTGCAAAACACTTGTAAAATAGACAGAAGAGTAACATAAGACCTCGGCATGAGTAGCCCACATTCCCTGTGTACTGCAGCACTATGAATACTGAGGCTACCATACAGACTAACTTGGCAATGAAAGTATTGAATTTCTGTGTGGCCACTAATGCTGTTAGCATAATGAGTGAAGAGGAACCTACATGGACAGGAGACAAAATGAGCAGCATGGCTATTTGTGTGCCCAGTAATGTTTGTTTGTCTTTTCCTGGTTAGGGGTCGCCACAGCTGAACTCCAGTCCGCTAATGATTGGCAGTAGATTATTTTATGGTGTTGATTTGGCAGCCCGACGCCCAACCTTCAACAAAGGCACGCCCATTCATGCATGTCTTTCAGAGGCCACTCACCCACAGGGAGGACATGCAGACTCCACACAGAAAGCACTCCAGCCATGAATCAAACAGGAGAACCTCTTGCTGTGAGGCAACAACACTACAGCTGTACCACCGTGGCTTCTTTTGTGTGGCCAGTAATACTCTGTAGAAATGGATTGGAGTATGGTGGACATACCTGACTTAGATATTGACATTGGAAGGCAGATTTTGTGTGTGTGTGTGTGTGTGTGTGTGTGTGTGTGTGTGTGTGTGTGTGTGTGTGTGTGTGCCTGTCTGTGTCTGTGCCTTTGTGTGTGAGTATGTGCTTGTGGGGATGGGGGTCTGTGTATCTGTGTCTGATGTATTCTATATTCAGTGCTTCAGTTGTGACCAGAAGGCTTCTCCAACACAAAACCTAAAATGTATTGCATTTGTAGGCTTAAAAAAAACTGCATGTTATTTTATATAGCAGGTAGTAAGGATTGGAACATGTCCAGAGGTACTTGCGGTGAGAGAGAATAAAGTTCACTATAATATATTAAAGAAATGTGATTTCCTATTACCATAGCTGAATCTTTGACTTTTAATATGATAAATAAAGATATCTCCAAAAAGAAGTTGAGAATAAGAAAAAAAAATGCGTAGATGCAATCATAGAGCTCGCTATAGAAACATTCACTTTTAGAAAGACTTCTATACAGTATTTCACAGCGTGCAGAGGTGCAGTTATCTTTATTCCAAGATTTTATTTTTGCATCTGGGCAACAACCCCAACTTCATTACTTGTCATGACTAGGAAAAGATAGGGGTCAAATTTCCAAAGGTTACAGTGAGGAATAATCCTGGTACACACCTTACAGTAACCATTTTTGATTCAAAGACAGGTCTACCACTGCACTGTAAAACTTAGTGGTAGGTTATCAATGGGGCCTATCACTAATTCTAAGGAGGTATTCCAAGGAAGCTAGCTATGCTAATTAGTTAGATCTTCTTCCTCTGGAAATGCCTGTTATGAGGCATTGAGGAAAGTGAGAAATTCACCCTTAGGAATCCTTGACTCAGTAAGAAGGAGCCTTAGCCCTCTACACAAACTGACGAGTTAATGTAAAAGGTGATTTTTCTTTTCAGATAAGAAGTATGAAACCCTAGTGTCTGGTAATATTCAATGATTACAAAGGTTTGTGAGTTATGAGAGACAGGTCACATATAACAGGCAAAAGCAGGAGCTGTCTGTAAAATCAAGGAGCACTGAAAAGGATGGGGCTATCCATGTCAGAGTGTGTCGGGGGGGGGGGGGACTTCAGGACTAAGACTGGAAGAACATGAGATAACACCAGGGAGAGTTTTTAAAATATTGGTTGCACTCGCATAAAAAAAAACTAATAAAGCACATTTAAATTCACTATATACTTTATGAGAAGTAAGAAAAATGGAGCTAATGTCTGGAATTATTGACTGACTAATCAACTGTGATGGATGAGTGGTAGGGAAAAATTAACAGTATACATCTGGGATAATGCCAGCTTAAGAACAGGTGTGTGTGTGTGTGTGTGTGTGTGTGTGTGTGTGTGTGTGTGTGTGTGTGTGTGTGTGTGTGTGTGTGTGTGTGTGTGAGTGTGTGATAGAGTGGCAGGGGGAGTCCTTGAGCCAATGAGATGCATGCACTGCCAGTATGACAACTGCAGGAAAGTGGAGATTTGCACTCATGTCAATTTAGGAAGATCCAGAGACATACAAAGTAGGTGATAATGAGGTCATTCCTTATTGCAGCTAACATGCCTCTGAATCACATTTTCCTGCATTGTGGAAACAGTCCCTTTTGGCTGCAGCTTTCCCAACCAGCTGTGGGGTTCTTTCTGAGTCACCAAGTTAAAAATTTGATCATTTTGAGCTACTGCTGTTTTTTTTTTTGTTAGTGTGAGAAGACTGTGGTTTCACAGGTAAGAGAGTACTATATTTACCATCTGTCTTATGCTGGAGACAATCAATTTAATGCATAGCTGACTGGCTGTGTGACTCTTTACATGCATATGTCAACAAATTATTGTAAAAAATCAAAAGGTTACCCTTGTAAAATGAAGACGTTTTATTATAGATTTCATATGGAATGGAGAATGATGCATTTCTGCAAAGTACTGAAGTACAACTAAACAAAAGGGAAAATAATCATTCTATAATTTGAAATAAAATCTGATCTCTTTATTTGTCTAACTTCCACTGTTGGAATTACCTAGTATCTCCTCTTCATGCACACCATCAGGTCATTCCTTCATTCCAGTAGTGAAAGCTAGGCACCTGCAGACTGGATAAGAGCACTACAGCCAATTCATTCCTGTCTCTTGAGCCTTGTCTGCCCATTTGTTGCCCCCACTACATGATAGATGGACATGTAGAAGCAGGCATAATGCTAGTAGCACAGCAGTTACCTAGCTGACTTAACCCCTTCCCATATGTAGCTTGTGGTTTCTATAATGGCTACTTGGTTAACAAAAAGCTTGCATGCTTCCACATATAAATACCTTCCCAGCCAAGCTCAGAGGTACACTCTCTGTGGTAACAACATGAGCCTTACTTACTTCTTCTGTAAGTGATCATCTCTCCATGAACATATGATACTCATATTGCAGGCCTGGCCACCTCCCTACCCCCCAGAAGGATGAACAAGCTGCTTTCAGCGTCATTGCCAGTGCCACTAGACAAATATGGGTTACTGGTTACTGGGTCTTAACAATTTATTTACTCTTTGTTGACCAGGTTTGACAAACTAGCATATCACTAACCAGAGACATCACAGAACATTTGATGGAGCTGCTAATGTCATGGTTGCACTGCCTGGACACATCAGGTAGAGCTGTACAGAACGACACAGCCACATGTGCAAAAATACCTACTATATGTGCTATGTTACACAATATTATAGTTAGGAAGCAGTTACACTAGGGTCAGCACTTGCAGGGACACCACAGGCAGTTTCAGCTGAGACAGATATGGAGACAGAGGAGCCAGCAGCAGGGGATGACCATGACAGACAGAGGTGGGTGCAGTACACTGTGGTAATAAAGGCAAAAAAGCAGCAGACTGCACATAGCTTTACAGCATAACTATGTGCATTCAAAAACTCCAGTCTATGCTTACGCATGCACAGGCTGGCCATGCCATGCATCAGACATAGACAACCTAACAAATAATATACAATGGGCAGGGCACAGTTATCACAATTTGCACAAGTTTGGAAGGGAATACAGGAGTGCATGTCTTTTACAGGGAAGTTTGTAAGTGGGAGCACTGGTGTGTATAAAAAGAAAATGTACTTTTAAAAGAATGATCAGAAATGGTACAAAGGAGTTAATGTCAGGAAGGACCAGGGTCAGGGATGTGTGGGATAAGGTACCATGGTGGTGGTGGTGTGTTTGTGTCTGCGTGTGTATGCATGCGCGCACGTGTGTGTGTGTGTGTGTGTGTGTGTGTGTGTGTGTGTGTGTGTGTGTGTGTGTGTGTGTGTGTGTGTGTGTGCACTTGCATCCGTACATGCGTGTGTGTCTGCAGGGACACAGTCTCAGTACATGGTATAGCACTGTCCCATAGCCTACTAGAGAGGGTCAGTGTTTGTATAACAGAGAGTTCAGCTTCGTCTGCATGCACTGTCCACTGACAGCCAGCTCTGCAGGGATTTGCACTGGCTGTCCAACAATCTTGGCTAGATTGTGGCATGCTACCTGACTGTCACTGACATCAGCAGGAGAATGTGTCAGCATGGCAACAACCATGACCACAGAGCCATTGTGTCCTGTGTGTAAAACACATCCATAACTGATGATGCAGTGGAAGTGCTAGCACTGTGGGAGAAGAATGTCACTAGTATGTGGCCAGGTAAATTAACATTCAGGGGCATCTCAGATAACCAGCTGTGATTAATGACCCTTGCCACTGGCAAATGACCCAGAGGAGACACTGCATGTTTTAATATGTGATTAACTCCATCTAATGAATAACAGATATGGTTCAATCACTCCCATATATCAGTATACACAGCCTGGATCTCCCACACAACCATTGCCGAAACTTTAGTGTAACTCGCCTGAGCCTCCATAATGGCCCTGTGTATGTATGTATATATATATGTATATATATATATACTGGATGTTAGCTACTAGCACACCAACCTCAAGGGTGTGAGTGTTAAATCATACATCCAAAAACCACTGGTACCAACCCTCCTGCGTGGGCCCTCCCAACCAAGATGGCTATGGGCAGATTCAGATATGTCTTTACTGGAGGCCATCACATTTCCCTGATATACAGTGTCACCATCAGCCTGTCCACTTTCAGATGTTAGTGTGCCCGTGGTATAGTAGGCACAGACATCTAACTATAATTGGACTAACAGGTAAAAATAGGTCCAGACAGTGATAGTAGAACTTAATTCTTGGGCAGCCTCAGTGGAAATTCTCTGGGACCTGTCCAGATTTGCAGAACATACACAGATCCAAAGTTCCAAATAATCCAAAAGAAACACACCAAACACCAGAAAAAAGATAGTTGTAACTTTTTACTGATGTATTCTGGTACCACAGCTTTCACCTTCAAAGGAATAACCATTTCCATCAAACAGCTGCTTATATGCTCATACATCATCAATTTTAAAATTGCTTTCAACCAATGATCTTTATACATCCATTAAAACAGTATCAAAACACATTTAAAGTGCCCCTTGCATATTGCCTGTATAAACATATAAACCATACATAAAAACACATGTTCCTTCATGAATTAAACAAATACAAAATTGTTGCCCTTCATTGTATATGTGTTCTAATTATACAAATGCCCCAATGTCTCCGACATCATATATGACCATGTGCAAAAAGAAATTCCATTCACTAACCATAAAGAACAGGAGAAAGCAACATAACATTATATTATGCATTCATAAATGATCTACATGCCTCAACATGATTGATGTTATTAATATTTAACTGCTTTGATACCATGCTGTTCACTGGGAAACAGAATGTTATATCAGAGCATTCCTTTGTCCTAACGGAATTGTAAGTTCAAATTCAATTCTAAATTCAATTCCCTGGGACAAAGTGTTCTGTAATTTATGATACATTTGGTCTCCAACTGAAGTAACCTGTCAGCCAAAATATCCTCCCTGTTTAATCTTGGTTTGGCTAGCACACTAAAAAAGAAAGACTCTTTGGAACCCCCCATGTTTTTGTATAAAGTGGTCTGCCACAGGACTCTCCAATCTAGCTCTCCTGATATCACTCAAATGTTCCATCATTCTCCTTTTTACAGATCTTTTGGTCTGCCCAATACACCATTTGGTGGGTGTACAACTGCATCCAATTATGTACACAACTCCCTTTGAGTCACAGTTATATAGGTCCATAGCTCTGTATGTTTTCCCATTAATATTCTCCCCATCCAAATTCCTGATGTTCCTACAAACCATACATCTGCCACAGGGAAAACTGCCCTTCCTGTCAAAGGCACTACTCAGTTTCCTCATCCATAATAATTCCTTTAAATTTTTAAACCTTCCATACGAGAAGGTTACCCTGTGTGGAAAAATGTCCCCATGTCTTTCATCACTAAGACAATGGGCCAATACCTCTTTATCAGTTGTTTCAAAATGTCCTAGAATGGAGAATATTTGTTTACATAAAATAGGGGGTCATGCGTTTCCACCCTAATCAACTCCTTTTCTCTGTGCATGGGGGTTCCACTCTCTCAAAGTCCTGTCTCATGTGCTAGACCTAACTTTTTTTTAACTCTGTTTTCTGCTGACTTCAAAATACTGTTTTTATATCCCCTACTAAGAAGTCTGTCTCTCACTGCCCTAAATTCATTAGATAGATCCTTCTTGTCAGATGTGTTATTCGCTGTCCATAAAAATTCACCATAGGGTAGAGAATCCAAAAGATGGGGGGCATGCATGCTATCGGCAGTTATTAACTGCAGTGTCTTTTATATGAGGTCTAAACGCTATTAGAAATTTGTCATCCACATACAATTCCAAATTCAAGTACTGGATGGATATCCTACTTGTTTTAAATGTAAACCCAAGGGCATATTCATTCTTTTCTAACCCTTGTATAAACCCTTCAAACTCCTCCAGTTCCCCCTTACAAACAAAAATTAAATCATCTGTATATCTTTTAAAAGATACTGCTCTATTCTTATAAAATGCAGTGTTGAAGATTTTAGTTTACTCAGAAAATCCATGTATAAAATAGCATACATTGGGGCGAAAGCCGCTGCCATTGCCGTTCCTTCCCTTTGCAAGTAATACGTATTGTTAAACTTAAAGCAATTGTGTGTTAATGAGAACTCCAACAGGCGACTTAAGAAATGCGTTCATGGACCCTCCCCTAACACCTTCTTAATAGCTTCCAGGCTGCACATATGTTTATGTTCGTGTATAATGATTTCACATCCACACTTGCCCAGTAGTAGTCAGAACACCACTCAAGGTCGCCTAACATTTTAGGCAGCGTGGTTACATTCTTAATGTGCAAACTAACCTTACTTAAATGACCCTTCAAATGAAAGTCCAAAAATAGCCTGACATTTTGTAGGAAGGCCCCCTTTCCCGACACTATTGGTCTTCCTGGAGGATTACTCATACATTTATGTACCTTGGGAATAACTTTAAACAATGGATCTCTTGGACATTTGATGTACAATTTTTGAACATCAGCTGCATTCAAAAAATCCAGTCTTTCCCCTCTTTCTAATATTTCCAGTAGCATTTCATTAAATTCCCTCACTGGATTCCTATCCAGCTTGATATACACTGACTGATCCTCTAATAATGTGAGAGCCATGTTATTGTACTGCGTGATATGCATAATCACCCAGTTGCCTCCCTTATCTGCCTGCGTGAAAATGTATTCACCATTACATTCCCTCAAGCGTTGTAGTGACCCCCCATTGATCTTTTGCTAAGTTATAGGGCCCAACATGTTTTTTAAATTTGTCATATTCCACCTCTACTTGTTTACATAACACGTTTTCAAACATAATTCTGTTGGCTGATAACTTAGGTGGCATAAAGGTACTACAATAAGGTACAGAGGGTAAAACCATTTTCCCATAGCCAGTGAAAAATTCACCGACTTCATTCTCACTGGGTGGTGATCTTTTATCCTCTTCATAATCATAAATAGAAACATTTAACAATGGATCATCCTCACACAGGACTTTGGCCTCATCCATAACATGCTCCCCTGCATTTTCATCTATCTCACTCATAACAGCATGTCCCACATTGCATTTATTAGTTATACCTTACTTGTTTTCAAACAAAACCTTTAAATGCAACTTATGACAAAATCTAGAAATGTCCATAAACACATCCGACAAGCTTGGAAAACAAGTGGGGATAAATTTGGGACCTTTGTCCAAAACAGAAATAGTATTATAGTCCAAATTAAGATCAGACAGGTTTATTATTTTCAAATTGTCATTGTATCCCTCTATAATGCCCTTTGGCACAATGGTAGTCTCTACACAGTCCAAAACAGGTTAAGCTTCATTAATATCTTCTCCTCCTGCTCCTGTTCCTGTTGCCACGACCCTGTTGACTACCCTCCATCTGCCTGGCATTGTCATCAATGGAACCTCTCTTCCGTCCTCACCCGTGGCCTTTGCCACCTCCTGATTTCTCTTTATCAGCACTGAAAACCCCCGACTCCTCATTGAGCTCCTCGAAGGATACACTTTTTTTACTGCTACCTGAGGCCATGTCTTCAGATGATATGGAAGAGTCGTAAAATTCTCTGCTGCTCATCCATCTGTTTTTCTGCCTTCCTCTTGGTTCTTTTCACTGCCACAAAAAATGATGCTATTCTGATAATCTTGCATCTCCCTTTGTAACTTCCCCTTCTTTTGAGCTATAACTGCGTTTATGTCTGTGCGTGTGTGCATGCACGCACGTGTGTGTGTGTGTGTGTGTGTGTGTGTGTGTGTGTGTGTGTGTGTGTGTGTGTGTGTGTGTGTGCACACGCGCATGTGTGCACTTGCGTCCATACATGCGTGTGTGTCTGCAGAGACATAGTCTCAGTACATGGTATATCACTGTCCCATAGCCTACTGGAGAGGTCCAGTGTTTGTATAACAGAGAGTTCAGCTTTGTCTGCATGCACTGACCAGTGACAGCCAGCTCTGCAGGGATTTGCACTGGCTGCCCAACAATCTTGGCTAGATTTTGGCATGCTACCTGACTGTGACTGACATCAGCTGGAGAATGTGTCAGCATGGCAACAACCATGACCACAAAGCCATTGGGTCCTGTGTGTAAAATACACCCAGAACTGATGATGCAGTGGAAGTGCGAGCACTGCAGGAGAAGAATGTCACTAGTCTGTGGCCAGGTAAACTAACATTCAGGGGCATCTCAGATAACCAGCTGTGATTAATGACCCTTGCCACTGGCAAATGACCCAGAGGAGACACTGCATGTTTTAATATGTGATTCATTCTATCTAATGAATAACAGATATGGTTCAATCACTCCCATATATCAGCATACACAGCCAGGATCTCCCTCACAACCATTGTCAAGACTGTAGTGTAATTCACCTGAGCCTCCATAAAGGCCCTGTATACATATATATATATATATATATATATATATATATATGTGTGTGTATATACTGGGTGTCAGCTACTAGCACACCAATCTCAGGGGTGTGTGTGTTAAATCATACATCCAAAAACCACTGGCACCAACCCTCCTGCTTGGACCCTCCCAACCAAGATGGCTATGGGCAGATTCAGATATGTCTCTACTGGAAGCCATCACATTTCCCTGATATACAGTGTCACCATCAGCCTGTCCACTCTCTGATGTTAGTGTGCACTTGGTATAGTAGGCACAGACATCTAACTGCAATTAGACTAACAGGTAAAAATAGGTCCAGACAGTGATAGTAGAACTTAATTTTTGGCCATCCTCAGTGGGAAGTCTCTAGGACCTATCCAGATTTGCCCTGACATCCAGCTCCACACTGTGTCTGTAGAGGTAGTACTGCTGCTAAGTGAGGACAAAACATTTCTCCTTCTTACAAAACAGTGGTTCAGTGAATGGAATCCTATGTGCTCGCATCCATTCCCATGCAGATGGTAGCACTGATCATACTGGTCACTTGGTGGTAGACCAAATCAGAATTACAATCTTTACTACCAACGGCATTAGTGCCAACTTCCTACTAAACACATTAACAGAAGGGCAGGTCAGTAGAATGTGAGAGCTGTCTACCATGGAGATAGAGGGGTTTATTGTCTGTCTGTCTAAGCGTGGGCTTTGTTAGTGGATGCAGCTGTTTGTGCCTGCTTCTCTAGAAAATCTTTGTTGGTATAGAAAGCACAGTAATTAAAAGCTCTGGTATTACATAACTGTTACAAATCATAATACTCATCTGCTATGAGTAGTAGGGTCTCACACTAAAATATGTGTATCTATAAATAAATCTTTACATGAATGTCAGGCATTATTGTGACTTACTGTAAGTACAATCCCCCCCACCTCAAAAATGCTAACACATGACTGCAAGTTAACAAACACCCAACTTAACAAGCACACGTTAATTTCTACAATCTTTACTGAAATTCTTTATTGTAGTCCCATATAAGTGCACAACATTACACTGCTGTATGGCACACATAATATTCTTATACTCAGCTGTAATATGACTGCATTCGATTACACCCTGAACACTTGGAATGCACCCCTTCAGAGATATTTTGCCAATACATACACAAACACTGGAAAATGGCTCATTCTTCTAGTCCTTATGGTAAATACCACACCAAAACCTTCCCTTTTGAAAAGAAGCAGGTGCAGAAATTGCAACATACATTATCTAAGCAAATAATTTTATGATGTAGCAGCAAGTGATAGTGATGAGAAGAAACAGGATTTGAACAAATGTCCATATTCCATAATGCTATGATGATCTTTGGTTTTCTTTGCACTTATATTGTGTTGATTATACATTCTGAGTAGGATGACTATATTAAGTAGGTGTCATCTTATTTTTGGTTCTGAATTGCTCAGTTTGGAGGAAAACATTGCGTTGTCTTCTACAAGATCCTGTGCACATGCAGGAGCACCTGAGGTCAGCTCTGTACACCCACAGCAAGACTCAATTAAAGGGGTAGGAAAATGTTCATGCCCACACCTGTCAAGTGCACCTCATTATGATGGTTGTTCTGGAATTTAGGTATTAAAGAGCCAAGTTCTTCATATTTTTACATTGAAACGGTCTATCACACATTAAAGTGTTAGTATCTTTTTAACTGACAGCCATGATAAATCACACTAAATTATATTAATTCATCGGAAAAACATTTTATAAATATAACATGATATTTCTTAACCATGCTGTTAGATTTCTAGCTGGGCTTGTAGGTAAATTGGAAGATAATGGTTTCACATTGCCCATTTGATCAACAGTATTAGAAGTGATATTCCACAGTCTATAGATGGAAGGTTAAGAATAAATTACATACTATAATTAACCAAGGTAATATGGAGGCATTGTTGATGGTATATTCTTAGCAGCAAAAAGAGGGATTAAGGGATCAATGACAGCCATGTTTCACCAATTAATGTGTGATTGAAATCATGGTAATACTGTACAGTACTTATATTTCATCATATTGGCATTCATTGTACAAATGAGATTCCCTTTGGTGTCTGTCATTACATGAAGAATGGGATATTTGAGACATTGTTTGGGCACAAAGTGTCTGCCACTTTTCTTGAGATCTTTGAGGTTGAGAAAATATGTCTGAAGAAGGTAAATATAGTGCTCCTTTTAGAGAAGAGAAGTGATGAGAGGAAGAGGAATCCTCCATAGACATTACAGCTGTAGGATTCTGAAGTGGGCTATACCAGGTCAAAGTAAAGGGCTGATATCAAGATTAGCTTCACCAAGGCTGTCTCTCATCCTACTGGAATCTCCTGCATGTGGGAACAGTACCATCACCACTGCTGAGACTTAAGTGACATCAGGCCTGTGGCATCTCCTGCATGTGGGAACAGTACCATCACCACTATAGTGACTTAAGTCACAGCAGACCTGTGGCATCTCCTGCATGTGGGGACAGTACAATCACCACTGCAGTGACCTAAGTCACAGCAGGCCTGTGGTATCTCCTGCATGTGAACAGTACAATCACCACTACAGTGACATGAGTCACAGAAGGCCTTTAGCATCTCCTGCATGTGGGAACAGTACCAGCACCACTACAGTGAAATGAGTCACAGCTGGCCTGTGGCATTTCCTGCATGTGGGAACAGTACCATCACCACTGCTGTGGCTTAAGTCACAGCAAGGCTGTGGCATCTCTTGCATGTGGGAACAGTACCATGTGGAATCTCCTGCATGTGGGAACAGTACCATCACCACTGCAGTGATTTAAGTCACAGCAGGCCTGTGACATCTCCTGCATGAGGGAACAGTACCATCACCACTACTGTCACTTAAGTCCCAGCAGGCCTGTAGCATCTCATTCATGTGGAAACATTACCATCACCACTGTAGTGACTTAAGTCACAACAGGCATGTGGCATCTCCTGCACGTGGGAACAGTACCATCGCTACTTTAGTGATTTAAGTCACAGCAGGCCTGTAGCATCTCCTGCACATGGGAACAGCACTATCGTCACTACAGTGACTTAAGTCACAGCAGGCCTGTGGCATCTCCTGCATGTGGGAACAGTACCATCACCACTGCTGTGACTTAATTCAAAGCAGCCTGTAGCATCTCCTGCATGTGGGGACAGTACCATCACCACTGCAGTGACTTAAATCACAGTAGGCCTGTGTCATCTCCTGCATGTGGGGACAGTACAACCACCACTATAGTGACTTAAGTCACAGCAGGCCTGTGTCATCTTCTGCGTGTGGGGACAGTACCATCACCACTTAGGTGACTTAAGTCACAGCAGGCATGTGTCATCTCCTGCATGTGGGAACAGTACCATCACCACTACAGTGACTTAAGACACAGCAGGCCTGTGTTATCTTCTGCATGTGGGAACAGTACCATCACCACTGCAGTGACTTAAGTCACAGCAAGCCTGTGACATCTCCTGCATGTGGGAACAGTACCTTCACCACTACAGTAACTTAAGTAACAGCAGGCCTGTCATCTCCTGCATGTGGTAACAGTACCATCACCACCACTACAGTGACTTAAGTCACAGTAGGCCAGTGGCATCACTTGTATGTGGGAACAGTGCCATCACCACTGCAGTGAAATAATTCACAGCAGGCTTGTGGCAGCTCCTGCATGTGGGGACAGTACCATCACCACTACAGTGACTTAAATCACAGCAGGCCTGTGGCATCTCCTGGATGTGGGAACAATACCATCACCACTACAGTGACTTAAGTCTCAGCAGGCCTGTGGCATCTCCTGCATGTGGGAACAGTACCATTACCACTGCAGTGACTTAAATCACAGCAAGCCTGTGGCATCTCGTGCGTGTGGGAACAGTGCCATCACCACTACAGTGACTTAAGTCACACCAGGCCTGTGGCATCTCCTGCACATGGGAACAGTACCATCGCCTCTACAGTGACCTAAGTCACAGCAGACCTGTGTTATCTCCTGCATGTGGCAACAGTACCATCGCCGCTACAGTGACTTAAGTCACAGCAGGCCTGTGTTATCTCCTGCATGTGGGAACAGTACCATTTCCACCACAGTGACTTATGTCGCAGCAAGCCTGTGGTGTCTCCTGCGTGTGGGTACAGTGCCATCACCACTACAGTGACTTAAGTCACACCAGGCCTGTGGCATCTCCTGCATGTGGGAACAGTACCATCACCACTACAGTGACTTAAGTCACAGCAGGCAGGCCTGAAATTCTTGGCTGTTGGGAGGATGAAATTAAGACATAACCACCACCTCCATACTGTAGCTGAAAAGTATAATAATGAAAATATTTAAAATATTGTCATAGCTGAAAAAAATAATACTGAAGTAGTTGAAAAACTCTGGAAGCATAACATGCAAAGCATCATAGAAAATGGTAAAGTTTATATCACATGGGTTCACCAATTATCAATAGTTCAAAAAAATAGATGCCAGAAAACAGATTTAGTTTTCCAAGAGAAGAAGACAAATGTAGCATTGATCATTGAAACTGCTAGGTCCAGTGACTACAGTGTCTTTTGTATAGAGAGACACAAAGTCATTAAATACTAGGATTTGCAGGCAGAAATTATGTCATTGTTGGAGAAGGATACCCAGACAGTCCAATAGTAATAGGAGCAATGAGTCTTATAAAAAAGAATTTTCAATCATGCATAGATATGTTACCGATACATGTAATATCATACGAATTGCAGGAGTCATTACTGGCACATTGCTGGTGTAGCGAAGAGCACTTTTGGTTAACATCAAAGATTGAAACACTTACTAATTTGAAGAACTTTAATCATAATTTGACTTAGGAATGGGGTTCATTGCCATCATGGTATTAGTAACATTGGAGAAATTAAAAAAAAAATGAAGTATGCATCCTTTCACTAATCAAATGCCATACTAATGCACGCCACCATGCAATTTTTTATTGTTCCCTTTTTATATCTCTAGACTGTGCAGAGAATGACAAGAACAGGGAGATGCATAGGGGCACATTAGAAGACCTAAGAAACTATGATAGTAAGTTCACCAGCATTTGTGAAAGATGACTCGATTTGCAAAGTAATGGTTGTAGCCATTAAAGATATCTGTATATCTTTTATACAGCAGTAGCACATCTGTCATTACTGGCATTCTGTAATAGAATTCCTATGACTGTCAAATGTTAGAATTGTACTTATGTATGCCATCCCTGGTATATGCAGAAAAGTGTCTCATATTGTTAAGTGTGATTGCATTAATATTGATAGGAGAGCTGTGGTTTCTATCCCTACCCCTGAAAAAATTCTCTTGCCCTGGCAGAGTATGTGTTCTTCCAGCAATATCAACACACCACATATGTAATATCCATGTTTATAATTTAGCTAGGCATTTTACAAACTATGGTACACATAGATATCCTTGGCTATCACCTGTACTTGTCAAATTTATTGTGTGATCTGTATAATCTTATATATGTACATTTGCAGTTTTGTCAAAACTGAAATAGCATCACTGAACACAACCATAGATGGGCTTTCTGATAAATAGGTCTTGCAGTTGATATGATCTTATGTCAGATTGCATGTGAGGATGGCTTTTTGCAAACCCCCCCCCCCCCAGAAAGTTGAGGGTTGGTATAATGGTTAAGGTGCTTATTTCCCAGGCATGAGATACAGGGTTTGATTCTCACTAAGGGAAATTAGTTAAGCTTAAAATGGACCACAAAGTCAGCTAGCCTAGCACTTCCCTATGAATAATGAACCTGTGAAGAAATGTAAAACTCAAACAATTAAGTTGATGACATTTCTTGGGAAGCTATACTAATGCATGCTGTATTGCTTCCCTGTATGAGTAACAGCATAGATAATAATACATTTTCATAGTGTTTATATATCTCTTCCCCATCCTTCTTCTTGATAATTATTTTTGTAACAGTTATTTATTTTCTATCTTGTTCTATTACTTTTATATGCAACAAGCACAACAGCCAGCACAGACCACACTGTCTTAACCTGCCATCCCTTCACAGGTGACAGCAGCAGCCTCAACACCAACCCACCTGAGCCACCCAGCACATCAGGGACCCAGCCTGCCACAGCTGCCTCCACACCTCTTGCCCTACTTTCACCACTTGAAACAGTTAGCCCTGCACTGGTGGGTGGTACTTTGGAACCCACTAGTAGCAGTGTAATTGGAAGTGACACTTTCGTCACCTGTCAGGAGCTGACTGATCTTGTAGGGAGATAATAGACAGGAGTTTGGATGTCCACACTGGCCATATGGAGACCATGCTCTCACTGAGTTGCATCTCTGCACAGTGTTGTCTCCAGCTTCTGGTGTAGGACCCAGTGAAGACATCTCAGTGGGTGATGAGTAATCTTCCACTGAGTCTAATCTGGCAGAGACTGCATCTACCACCACCAAATCCTATCCCCAAACCCTGTGCCCCCTTATATTTGTGTCTATGCCCATCCCTGCATGTTGTACAGTCCTTCACTCACTGTTGTCTTCTCTCTTCTTGTCTGTTGTTTCTTATATTATTGTTTCCCCTCACTCACTGTGTTACCCAAGCCCCTGTCAGTCATGTCTGTCTTTCCCTGGGACCTACCCACCCCTTTTTACCCACCTCTAGCATCCCTAACTTCACCAACTTTCCCTTTTCAATTAAAAAACAAATAATAATAAAATAAAATAAATTTAAATAAAAGGGCACCTGTCCCACAAAAAATATGCCTATCCATATCTCTCAGCTTCCCAGGTATTTCAGTAATGTACAAAAGATTGCCTACAATTGTTAGGCCTAAAATGTGTACTTGTCTGACAATTCACTTATAATTGCTGTCAGTAAATAATTACAAATATTCATTGTAGGTCTGCATCATTACTGAACTAAAATTTGAGAAGTATGCTGCTATCCAACTTTCATCCTGTTCATTCTTTATTTGCTCACCTTTGTCTTCTACCCTTTGCTTGCTTCCACTTTTCATCTCAGTCATAAACTCACATTTACAAAACTTTAATCTGGTCAAGGAATAGATTAATACATCACACACATGTCCAAAAAGGGCTTATATAATAAAATAGTATCTCTGTAGTCATACATTACCTACCAGTTCACACAGAGCAATGGCATTGCCCTTATGCAACCATAGACATGTGAATAGGACAATGCCATTGGTCATGCAAAGGGGTGCAACACCAAACAACTATAAACTAAGGTAAACATAATGCTTTTTTAACCGCTTCAGTGGCCCAACATATTCATAATATGATGATTTCTTTCATAATGCACTAGATGCAAGGTTCTTTTCCCCTGAGGGTGATCAGTTGCTTTACAAGATTTGGTTTCTGTCATGCAACTGCATGTGATTCCCCTACAATGTGCAGTTTTCCATTTTCAACACTGTTCTAGCATCATCATCAAACCCCTTTTCCCATTTATACATGTGGTTGTGGTGTTGCATTAGCTGCTATCATCTCTGTCAAATTAATACCACTTTCCAACCTTCTCCGACAGTCATGCCTGACTGAGACAGAGTTTCTCTCACACAATCCATTTATCTGTTTGTTGGATACTTTTGTTTCTTCTTGTCCTTTTCCTGCATGTCACAATTCTTCTTCAACAGATCATCTATTGCTTTCCTACACATGTCATGAACCACCATAATCTGCTCTCTGTAACCTTCTCTGCAATTGGAGCTACTTGGAACTCTACTCTGATATCCACATTTCTTCATTTGCCCTATAATGTGCATCCTATCATCCATCCTAAGCACTTTATTGTCCATCAACTCTAGCTTCCTCAACTGCTCTACCTTCACTGCCCAGGTTTCTGTACCTCACCATTGTACTGATCACACCACTGTTTTGTACACCTTACTTTTATGCCTCTTTGACATTCTTGTGTCAAACCCTACCACTGACACTTTGCTCCAGATGACAGCTGTTCCTCCGATTCTAGCTTTGACCTCATCAGTCAGACTTCCCTTCTCCTCAACCAGCCCTTCCCAGATACTTCTTGCTATTATCCGGTTCTACTGTTTTCCATTCTGTCTTGATTTCCATCTTTTTTTCTGATTTTTCCCATTTTCTGCAATTATAATCATCTTATCTGTAATCAGTTTCACTCCATGTGTCTTCAGTTTTGCATTCCATCCTCCTATCATTTGCTGAAGATCTTGTTCAGAGTCAGTCTGTCTGTAATGCCATATCATCTGCATACAACAGTGCTGTTGACCTTTCTTATTCATCCTGTTTACTAATGTAGTGCAGCACCAGTAGGAATCACAGAGGGCCAATAGCCGAAACCTGATGCGCCCCCACTCCTACTGGGAACCCTTCTGTGAGACTGAGCACTGTTTGTACTTATGGCATTGTGCATTTGTATGTACTCTGCAATAATTCTACCATTGCTTCTGGGATTCCAAATCATTGAAGGACTGCCCAAATCAGCGTTCTTTGGACTATTTCAAATGCTTTCTCCAAGTTTTCTTGTCAACTATCTGTCTCACTGCAATACTTTGTTGGCCGTGCTGCATCCTGATCTGAATCTGAACTGCTCCTCTCCCATTTTACTTTTATTACTCTACATACTGATTTACCAATCATCCTCCCCAAAACTTTAATGTAGTGTGGCAGGAGTGTGATACCTTTATACTGACCTGAGTTGCAAATTTCCCCTTTGCTTTGTACACTGGCAACAGAATGCTTCTTCTCCAATCATCTAGGATACACCTTTCTCTCCATACAGCTAAAAGTACCTGATGGAACCATTTCTCCCCTAATTCACCCAACATCTTGATCAAATATGCTGTGACATCATTTGTGTCTGCTGCTTTCCCTGACTTTATTTTCCTTAGTGCTGTTTTTACAGCTTTTAGAGTGGAGTCTTGTTCTTTCATCATAGGCTGTTTGTGAAGCAGTACATCTGCTGTGGGGTTTTCTTCATTTATGTTAGAAGCACTCTTTTCATCTCCCTTTGAAGTCATTTGGTCTGGTGAGCAGGTTGTTGCTGGCATTCCATATGATGGTGTCTGATGACTATCTTCCTTGTTTTTCTGTCATTGCCTTATAACCTGATGGAGTTTCTTCATGTCATCTGCTGAGTCACTTTCCACAGGTTGATAAATACCTTATATTGCCTTTTTCTTTGCTATTGCAACTGTTCTTATAGCCTCTTTAGTTGCCAGCCAGTATGCCATCTTAGTCTGGGAACCCCTGGTGGTCTAGTGCTTAGGAGTTGGCACTTTCACTGCCACGGCATAGGTTCAGTTCTTGGTCAGGGAATTTCAAAGTTTTTTACTTTCTGAGAAGGGAGTGGCATAATAGTTAAGGTTTTTTCTTCACAGTCAAAAGGTTCAAATTTTGATTTTGAACATTAACTAGGCTTGTAATAATCTGGAAACTGATAGCCTAGTATTTGCCTGTGAACCTATGGTTTGTGTTTTGTATCTCCAACTTTTTTCCTGCACTCCTTCTTCCTTTTGATGCCTTCCAGGATTTCTACATTTCATCTCTAGCTTCCATTATGAAAGTTGTTTCCATACCTGTCTTGGTCACATATCTGTTCTACAGTTCTCTCATATGTGTCTGTGAGATGCTGCCATTCTTATTTAACTCCACTTGTGTTGTCTTCTTCTTCTTCAGGTGGTGTTACCATGACCATTTCCGTGAACTCTTGCACTTTCTGTCCATTCTACTTCTAGGTCTTCAGCCTAGTATCTATTGACATTAGAGCCATCCGTGACCATTGTTTGCAGCTGATTGTGGCAACCAGTGGTTTGTGCTGTGGGCTGACTGTTTATAGGTTCATATGTAAGTGCTAGGTAATTAGTCTCCAGACCATTTCAAGCATAGCCAAAAAAAAAAACAATTCAAAAGATCCCTCTAGCCTCCAGGAGGACAATACAAGCTAGACTGGGGGGAAAGTTGAGGCTGCCCATCCAATTATTTGTATGTAGGTTTACCTTGAAAGTGTCAAGGGTACTATTCTACTTTGCATGTAGTGGAAGTTTGTTACAGTGATGGGTACTTTGGGATATGAATCCATCACCCTGACATGTTTTATTTATCTGCTGATGGATGTTTAGTTTCATTAGGAGAGTTTTTGATGTGCCATTAGTTCTGCAAAGATGCTAAAAGTTAAATAGTGTAGAATCTTTCATGACTTGAAAAGCTGGACACAGATCCCTATTGAGGAGATTGTAATAGACTGAGTACATAGAAAGGGATGCCCATCTCTCCTAATAACTAAGAAGTCTGAGGCCATTGATCTCTCAAATAGTATGTTATGTTTATTCAAATATGTGCCAAAAGGCACATTAAATTCAATAATGGGTCTGACAAGATATGAGTAAAGGGGGATTACGACTTTCAAGTGGAGCTGTCTTTGGTAATTAAATGTGCCAGATAAAAGGCATTCTGAACTGCTGTGAAGATATGATGCTCAAGCAATAAGGAGTTATAAACGGAAGTGCCTAGATCCCTTACTAGACTGTCTGATTGGAGGGGTGCATCTCCTGTATGGTAAGTGAAATTATTTTGTTTAGGAAAATTAACTATGCTACACTTTTTACATTTAATTTCAGATTATTGCTCTTTTCACCAATTTTTAACATGTTCTCACCCATGTTGGAGCAATTGAGAGTCAGCTGAAGATCAAATAACAACACTCACTTTACAGTCATCAGCAAACTCTGTTAACCATAGGCCAGGAGAGCTGGACTGAAGGTCTGAGAAATATATGCCAGTTAGGAAAGGTCCCAAAACTGAATCCTGTGGTACAACACTGGTAACTTTTTTGCTTTCAGATGTGGCACCTGTGACTCTTAACACATGGGCTCTGTCAGACAACCAGTATCCATTGCGTAATATAACAATTTATATTCAGATTCAAAAGTTTGCCTATAATGCCTGCATTGAGAATAGTATTAAAGGCCTTGGCCCATACTAAACATGCTGTATGCATTGCATAAAAACTACCCACTGCTTCAATTACTTTTTCAAAGTAATTAATGAGTTTAAAGAGACAGGACTTTCTTTTGACAAAGCCAAATTGATGAGGGTTCATGGTTAAGAAATTTTCTATAACCAGATTAATGAAGTTTGATGCAGTCCATAGCTTTACATATAAGGCTTGTGCGAGACATGGGTCTACAGTTACAAGGATCCATGATTGGGAAACCCCTGTGTAATACAATTACAATGGCTGTTTTCCAGGTTTCAGGAAAGTAACCAGTGAAAAAGCTTAGATTAAAGAGGTTAAAGTAAGGAATTCAGAAAGGCTATATTTGTCAATGATAATCAGGCAACCAGATGTGCTATCAAGACCCTTGGACAAAGTTTTCTTAGTTTTTGAGAGTGCAGAGAACTTTTTTCACACTAATTAAAAGGGGCTGATTGGGACCATGGAACCTTTGGAGTAAAATTTACACTACAGATTTGTTTTTAAATTGATCATTATTTTTGTTGTGGTTAGGGACTGTGAATGGCTGTGGTTGACTTTGTAATAAATTATTCTAGCCCAGTGCCCTTTCTACCTGAGTTACATGTTGGCCACTGTTCTAACATTTTATTGAAGTGTGTGTTTTCTGAAACATTTGCTATAAGTTCTTCTCCTCTGACTTCATTTGCTAAAGCACTGGTCTAGAGAATATCAGTTAGAAAGGTAGGTTTTAAATGCATTGAGGTGTATTTTTGTTTTCTTGCTATCATGTGTTCCATTTCCCTGAAATAAAACATTCTTATCATCTAGATTGTAAATTCTGTCAGGGATTTTGGCAGTTTGCAAAAAATATTCATATTCATACATATTATAGTAGAGATCCTAGAGGAGGAACTTGGAAAATACCCTTAAACAGAATTTTATTCTGGAATTTTAAATCTTTAATTAATTTATTTGTTGTTGTTATAAATTAACGGGAAAATACTAGCTTTCTCCAAATTAATTTACTATATAATATTTGTAGTATCTGAATAAATTCCTGTGGCATATTGAAATACTTTATATCCACTCTATAAAATGCTTTCTGAGCATCTATTATAAGGGCATAAATAGTTTAGCATACATCATCATATTATGTAGTGTAAGTGTGTTATCACTAGTTTGTCTAGTTGCCATAAATCCAGCCTGTTCCTTAGAAATTAATCTACATGCTATAATGTTAGTGAGAATTTTCATTTCCACATTTATTAATGCTATTGGCCTATAATTATCCGGGCTTTGGGGGTCTGAATTAGCTTTATGTATAAAGATTGTTTGGTGAGGGTCACTAATTTTAATTCTGATTATGTAGTTAAATACATAAGACAATATTTTACCAAAACTATCAGCAAACTCTTTATAAAATTCAACTGTCAAACCATCAGGACCTGGTGAATTATGTACTTTCATATGTTGAATTACATATACTATTTCCTCTGAAGATATAGGTTTAATCAGATCACCTTGCAGACTCTCTTCTAATTTTGGAAAATTCATTTTTTGCAAGAATCTTTTATTCTGTTTATGTATAGACCTATCAATTTGACCGTATAGATTTTTTCAAAATATCAATAATATCCTCAGTTTTAGAATACACTGTGTCATTGCATTGTATATTGATTTATAATCCTTGCCAATGCTTTTGATGGTATTTGAACATTATTGGCATATTTCACTAAACACCTATGCTCCTGAAGTGTTACTTTCAACATCTCCTTCTCTGTTTGAGCATTAACATTCTGAATCAGTTCTTTCTCAAGTAGCTTCACTTTTGTTTCTAATTTTAATTTGAGATTATTCAATATCAGGAGTATGTTCCTGAAGCTTCATCCTAGCTGTTAAACCTTTCAGATATTTTACAATTCCATCTATTATATCCTCTTTATTTAACAGATTTGGATTAAGTGACCAATTATAACCTCTATGCATTCTTGTATCTTTTAAATCTTTAGAAAACCTTAACAAAATTTTTGAGTGATCCGATAGAATGTATAACCACTACTGGTTCCAAATTAATTAATGCTTTGGATATCAAGAAAAATCTATCCTAGACCACATTTGAATAAAAGATATACTTAATTGCATTTCATATAATTGAAAATCTTCCTTGAAGTCATTTAATGCTATCCCTGCTTATTAAATGCTCTTTGTGGACAAGACCTATCCAACTTTGGAGTTTGATAGGTATTCCAATCCCCACCCACAATAAAATAATAACCATCATACTGTGTTAAGATTGGATATAATGATGCTATGAAACTTTGTTGGTCATTACATGGTGCATATATATTCAAAAGTAAAAGAGGTTTATCAATTATCCGATAAAATAACATAACACCAATTTTGATCCACTTTAGAGTCTAAAATCTTGTCTTTATATTGAGTTTTAATAATTATAGCTACTCCAGCACTGTTTGTCTTACCTTCTGATGCCTAATCCAGTTCTTTTTCCTAATATCATTCCACTGATCATTTAACAAGTGTGTTTCTTGTAAAAATGCAAACAGTGCTTTGTCCTATAGCAATATGTGTAGTAACAGCTTCCTCTTCTTCAAGTTCTGGAGCCCTTTAACGTTCCATGAGTCTAATTCCCACATTGACAGGTCTAATTATCCAATAATAGTATAAAAGGGAAATTATCCAATGGATATGTATTAACTGCATACTAAACATAATCTGGAAGCATTTCCTGCATCCCGTCCCCAGCCAGTGCCTACCCACTTTACCCCTGGACCAGGACTTATATAGGTCTGGTATGTAAAAAAACATGAACAAGGTTAGAAACACAAACATATTTAAAAGCTTCATGTAATAAAACTTAAAACATTTCCTAAACTTACAATCTATATATTCTAACTTAGCTACCACAAAGTCTAAACTAAACATTCCCTAACAAACACTGCTATTGCTCTACAGCTTATGTTCCAACTATTAATTAAGCAAATCTCTATTGTAACATATTATTACCATTTAAAGAAAAAATTTTAATATATTAACTAGCTACTTATACCTACCCCAAATACCTCTTTTGGTACAATCATTATTTTTATACCACTTTTATTGAGAGAGAGAAAGAAAGAAAAAAGAAAACAAACAAAAAAAAAACACAGACAGAAAAAAATAAATGCATCTCACATTATAATTCTGTACCATACACAGTGCCTGCAACTACCAATTATCAAAGTTTTGCAATTGCATGCTTTAGTTCCTAACTATACTGACATTAGTTGTCTGATTAACACCACCCAATAGCCACTATTTACCTATTTATATTCATATATATATAGTGCTATACCTTGCACCCACTGCAGATATTGTAAAAATATGATTTGGTTCAACACTATAAGCATAAGGAAAAAAAAAACAGATGTTATTATATGCTTCACGTACATATTCTAATGTTATTTACTTGTTAAAAAAAACATTAACACATTATGTCAGTTCTTTTCAGCCTCTCAAACCAGGAAACCATCAGTAATACCATGACGGGGACTGCCCGCAGCCGGACCACAGGAAGTGTTACATCGAAATCCACACTCTCAGCTGCATTCAAGAGATTTCCTGTTTACCACAAAAAGTTCATAGAGGTCATAACCAGCAGACCCTCGGATTATCACAAACAAACAGTTTTATTGCTTTTACAGAGGCCTAAATGACTTAAGCAGGGAACAAAGGATTACCTAAGCCTCGAAGTATAGTAGATACTGGATCTGACCTCAGAAGCATGCCAGTCTCAATGGAAGTTTCTTTCAGCCCTCTGATGCAGGTAAAACACAAACATATTTAAAAGCTTCATGTAATAAAACTTAAAACATTTCCTAAACTTACAACTTATATATTCTAACTTAGCTACTACAAAGTCTAAACTAAGCATTCCCTAACAAACACTGCTATTGCTCTACAGCTTATGTTCCAACTATTAATTAAGCAAATCTCTATTGTAACGTATTATTACCATTTAAAGAAAAAATTTTAATATATTAACTAGCTACTTATACCTACCCCAAATACCTCTTTTGGTACAATCATTATTTTTATACCACTTTTATTGAGAGAGAGAAAGAAAGAAAAAAGAAAACAAACAAAAAACACAGACAGAAAAAAATAAATGCATCCCACATTATAATTCTGTACCATACACAGTGCCTGCAACTACCAATTATCAAAGTTTTGCAATTGCATGCTTTAGTTCCTAACTATACTGACATTAGTTGTCTGATTAAAACCACCCAATAGCCACTATTTACCTATTTATATTCATATATATAGTGCTATACCTTGCACCCACTGCAGATATTGTAAAAATATGATTTGGTTCAACACTATAAGCTTAAGGAAAAAAAAAACAGGAAAAACAGATGTTATTACATGCTTCACGTACATATTCTAATGTTATTTACTTGTTAAAAAAAAAACATTAACACATTATGTCAGTTCTTTTCAGCTTCTCAAACCAGGAAACCATCAGTAATACGCAGCCAGACCACAGGAAGTGTTACATCGAAATCCACACTCTCAGCTGCATTCAAGAGATTTCCTGTTTACCACGTTCCTAGAGGTCATAAAAGTTCGGAAAACAGCCAGCAGACCCTCGGATTATCGCAAACAAACAGTTTTATTGCTTTTACAGAGGCCTAAACGACTTAAGCAGGGAACAAAGGATTACCTAAGCCTCGAAGTATAGTAGATACTGGATCTGACCTCAGAAGCATGCCAGTCTCAACGGAAGTTTCTTTCAGCCCTCTGATGCAGGTAAAACTTTAAAAACCTTCAGAAACACTCCCTGTGCCTTGTTTTTAGTAGAAACAGAATATTTAATCCCATCCACCATAAATGTAAGCACATTAGGATATTTCATCTGGGATTTAATTTGCTTGTCAATCAGAAATTTACAGTATGCAGATAAAGACTGCCTAGCTTGCCTTACTTGCAGTGGTAAATCCTGAGCCAGAGATATTTTACTATTTTTCCACATAACAAAGCCACCATTCTTTTTTGCAGTAAAAAGTATTTTGCTAACATCTTGAAAGTTCAATATCTTAGGATATACAGGTCTAGGCATATTAGAAGCTTGTACCTCTCTCAGTGCTCTGTGTGCCCTTTCGATAACAATTTGTTTCACTCCATCAGCATCATTTAACAAAACTTCAAGTATTTGTGCTATAGTTGGTATTAGCTCTGCATACTGAATGTTTTCAGGGATCCCTCTAATAATAATATTATTTCTTCTATTCCTCGCTTTTAAATCAATAAGTTTGCTTTGCATGGCTTGTAACTCCACATCATGTACCTTTGTTTTCTTCTCCAGTAAGTCTATTTTGTCCTCGGTTTCTGAAATTCGAGCCTCTGTTTTGTCCATTCTCTGCAGCAACTGATTACATAAAACTCCAAAAGTTTGTATTTGAGTAGTCAGGTCCTTTAAAGCTTCTTGTATAGGCAATAAAGCATGTTTGATATCGTCTATGTTCAGTGGCTCATCAGTTTTAGATCTAGTCTCTGGTTTCTGTTGTTCCTGCTATCTAGTAATTCTTTGTTTTTTCGCACTCCCATCCTTTACTGGTGACTGTAATTCCGACAGCTTTGTTTTGGTAGTAGTTGTTTCCATGCTTTTTCCTTCTTGTGACATTTTCCTTTCCCCAAGCTGACAGGTAAAATGAAGAATGCAGACAGTCCTTTGTTTATTTCTCTCTTCAGAGCTAGCTAATAACTTGGAATCCTGATAGATAAAGACTTTTTTTCCCACTTTTTTTCTTGGTTATAGATTAATTAAGTGTAGATTTATCTTTTTTGACTTTAATTTGATGTTCAAACCTCTTGGTATCGACTCAGGTTACAGATTTTTCTCAGGTTTATTGAGGAGCTGCAGGTCAGCAGTGTTTACAGAATGGCAGCCATCTTTGAATCCGATTTTGGCAGTTTCTAACAAAACTTAATTATGCATCTATAATTTTTGAGCTGCAAATTTGTGAGATATCTTCTGAGCCAATTTCCTTCCAGCTGAGTCCTTATTGGCTCACTTTGTGTTATTCACACTGTTTGCTTCCCTTTTCCTTTGTCTTATACTTTCATTACCAACCTTTGCTGACCAGTTGTGTGTCCTGTTTACTCTTTTATTCAGTTGTTAGATGGGATATTTTGCAGATACCTTAATGGTTATGGACATCAGTGGGTACAACAACCCTGTGTTTCTTAAGCTTCACTTATACTGTACTGAGAATGTTATAAAAAATGGTGGTATTTTGGTTTATTGGTCTGAATTTGTTTAGTAATTAGTTTAAAAGAGCAAAGTCATGGATTTTTGAACTTCTGTATGTCTGACAGCCTGGTGTACTTAAGGGGTTATTTGAGTATATCCCATTATTCTCTATGAATCCCGCAGTAAAAATTCTAACTTGGCTAGGATTTTCTTATAATTTTTTGCTAATTGGCTTGGCTATGTGTCCTGTTTGCTCTTTTATTTAGCAGGCATGTATAAAGAAAAATACACTGAAGTGTATGTAGATTCCATAAATGATGGTATGGGACAAGTATTAACTTCACCTGAGCTAGTGAGACTGTACTTTAAAGAAATTTATCAAAATTCAGAGGTGGCTAGATATGAGAATGTTTCCAGAGTGCCCAAATGGAAAAAGTAGTAAGCAAGGATGATCAGGAGAAACTATTGTAAATAGGTCTGTTAGGTTACATGATGTTCAGACACTTATGCAAAATATCAAAGGAGAAAAGGCAATGGACATGGATGGATTTCCTCTGGAATTCTATTAATCTAGAAAAAGGGAAGTGGCATAAGCATTACTGGATCATTGCACCCAAATCTGGACCAGACAAAAGATACTAGTATGAATGAAATGTGATAGAATAATAGTTTTACAAAAGAGTGGTGGGGGTTAAAATGGATTAGACCAACTACAGGCCAATTAATCTTCTGAATTTAAACATGAAATTACTGGCAAAAATTCTAGAGAAGAGATTAGATGAACTCCTGCCCAGAATATTGAGGCTGAAACAAAATGGGCTTGTAAGAGGAAGACAGAACATAGATAACTAGCAAAACCTAACTGGCTTCTTAAAAAACCATAAAACAGGACACAGCTTTATCCAGCATAAAAAGACTTTTGAAATAGTAAACATGGAGTTTTCCTTGAAGTACTGCAAAAAAAAGGCATTTAGGAGAGAAGCAGGTATAGTTTTATTTGAAATTTGAAAAGCTTTCTATACAGTTCAACAAGGTTTTAGAGCAAAGACAATGAATGGGAGAACAGTTCATATTCAAGCTGCATGCTGCTGATTGCACCTGTTGGCAGAAAACAGAGAGCTGACAATACCTTTGGAGTTTGATATGCTGAAAAAGTCTCAGGACTAAAACTAAATAATAATAAAACACTTCTGGTCAGAGATGGCAAGGGAGGAGGTGTAATAAAAGACATAAAGAAGACAGATTACCACACATACCCTAGATTAGAAATAAGGCATCTGTATGAAGGAGCAGTTATAAGAAACTTAGAGAACTTATACAGAAAGATAAACACACTGTTAAAGAAGTGTAGTAATGGAATGTGTACCACTGTGGGAAAGATAAATGCTATTAAGGTTGTGATTCTCCCCCATATAATACATATTACAAGACATATACCAATGAAATACGAGGACTTATTATTAGAGAAGATGTACATTTTTATGGAAGACTATGTAGGCATATGGGTGAAGCATGTAAATATAGAATTCCCAGAATGGAGTTCCTGACACTGGCAATGGAGTGGAGATGGGAACTGATGGACATCCAATTTATTTAACTTGGCACAATGGATTACATTACATGAAGACAGTATGGAGGCAGGGCCGGCCTTAGCTGAAATGGTGCCCTAGGCAAAGTAGTGCTTTGATGCCCCTTAAGCCCCACCCATAGCCCCACCCACATCACACTCATGATATGTTCATGATTTTGGACCTTCATGCTTCCATTATTTTTGGCACTGTCCAGAATTCATGTACAAAAAGGTATGCTGCACAGTAGCCCATTCATGTTTGTATGGTTTGTATCAGGGGTGTGCAACAGGCAGCCTGGGATCCACAGTCCAGCCCACCTAAGCAGTTTATCTGGCACAATGTATGCCCCATAAACTGGTTTGACTGTGGAAGTTAATGTTAGACATGACAATAAAACCATCCATACATGTTGAATATGGCTATGTTGCCATCTCATACATTGCAAAGTAAGGTAAGTGGCCCTCTGAACCAACAAGGTTGGAAATGCACAGTTTATAAACATTTTTGGTAGAATGAGCTTTACTGAACCTAAATACAGATCATGTTTTAAATAACCCAGGTTTTTGGAATGTTGAATGCTAGTTCAGAAAAATGGGAAATGAGCTCCCCCGAGTCAGCTCATTTCCAGGGTAACAAAAGTTTAGCTTTGAAGTATAGTACACTCATGAGCTCATCCAGAATTCTTACATTAAGACTATTGAAAAGCCTGACTATGACGTTTGATGCAAATATTACATGCTTTCACTAACAAGAAAGACACATGGTGATAGATCATGTTTTTTCATGGTACCACTCTTTCCCATACCTCTCAGTGATAGAAATGTTGACAATGCCAAAAATAAGTGGGGAGGGTCAAAGGTCTAAAACTAGGGACATATTTTAAATATTGATCCAATAAACTTAAAAAAAATGCTAGAAAATGTTTCACATTATTATGTATTTTCTGAAGGATGTGCAGTCTGAAACTCAAATATCTGCCATTATTTATTGACTTCAACCCTCAATTATTTGCCAGGAAACTGTAAATTTTATGAGAACAGTCCAAAAATCTGGACATTCTGTGAAAATCTGGAGTTGAGAGCTGTGCTCTTTCCCACTAAAGAGGTCATATAACACCTCCCACCATATGCCTTGTGAGTGAAATTGGACATTTCTAAGGCTAGCACAGTCAAAACAGGAATAAGCAGAGCTCAGCCTCTGGACAGAGTTTGGAATTTTATATACTTCAATAACATGAACCAGACGTAGGTTACCATGACAAATATGGGAAAAAATAAAAAGTAACCATTATTATGAGAAACTGTCTCTGCAGCATAACAACAAAAAAATCAGCCATTTCATTGGCTGAACAAAAGCTTCTCATCCAGATTCCCAACACTTTCCCTAGAATGTAGCTTTCAAGGGTCATCTAAGACCTTGCTAGTGCACTAGGATAAGTATTACTTATGTAACAGGTAGATTTTGCAAAAAAAATAAATAAATAAATAAAAAACCCTCCTATGAACCAATGACTGTCAAGACCTGTACAGCCCATTTAAATTGCATATATCACTTGGTCTTTGTCACACAAAGAAGCTGAACTAATAGGAAGTATACCTCTCAACTGTCCAGACATTTGCAAATTTTTGTCTGTTTCTCATAAAGTTGCATTTTTCTGACAAATCACCAAGGACTGAAGTCACAAAATAATGCCATTTGAGTTTCAGACTTCATACACTTCCAAAATTTCATGCTGACACTTTGCCCCATCATTATTTATGTCTTTGTCCAGATTTCTTTCACTGAGAGATTCAGAGATAAGAGAGGGAGGGGAGGACACATCTCAACCTTCCATCTCCAAAGCAATAGATATCATAACAAGTGGGCAAACATAAGCATTCATAAATATGGGGCACATTCAGGGATAAATCAGATAATCCAAACATAAGTAGGGACGCTTAAAATATTAATACTATTAAGTGTAAAATGTAGAACAGTTCCATAAGCCAACAAATTCAATGAGGAAGCTGACAGTATGGTTAAAATGTGGTGTTCTTTTGATGAAGTAATACGAAGCAGTGCAACTTACCATGGATATCAGAAAAACAAACCCTAGTTCTACACTGAAGTGGTCTATCGCACATTCAGTACTATGATGAATATGACTTTTTAAGACCTATAACAAGGAAGGATCCTTGTAATGAGGTACACATAAGAGGTATGGGGGGACGTGACTTTGAGACTCTTGCTTGGCTGAAAACGAGTAGATTGAAATTTGCAAGAGCATTATACTAATATACTATTTTCTACACTGACCTGTTCAATAGCCTGCAGTTATGATAATCCCAAAATGTCAGATTTTAGAAATAACCATGTTGTAGCCTTACAGATCACTGTTCTTCCTTCTCCATATGTACAGTAGCTTACTGTTATAAGGGCCAGGGACAAATACGAAATGGGAAAAACTTCTACTGCAAAAATCTGGACAGTTGAGATATATAGACTGGCTCCTTACCTTTGGGGCATAACAAAAACTCAAATGAGGCAGACATCTCAGTACAGTTAGAACCCCTTGGAGACAGGATGCCGAGATGAACACAAACTTTATGTGGTGGAAAAATAAATTAATTAAAACAAATAAGTAACTAAAAATTGTGCCTTTTACCAGGCTCACCTGTATGGCACCTTAGGCGGGCGCCTAGTTCACCTATGCCTAAGGCCAGCCATGCAAGGAGGCAAGTAATGTCCACTACATATTATGCTGTAGCTAACATGACTAGCTGGATGTGTTCGACAAGCAGCACTGGTAATGAATATGTAAAACTCCAAGCTGCTCTACACACTGAGCAGCCCCAGCTTAAACTCACAATACAGGCTCATGGACACAGTGAGGTAAGATGGAGCTTGTGTATACAATTTAAACAAAGGAGTGTACAAAAACTCAAGATCAGTAAGAGAGTAGACAGGCACAGCACAGCACAGCACAAAACAGACAGGTCAATTTGGAGTGCAAATAAAGAAAGGGAAAGCTTAGCTAAACAAGTGCACAAGGAAGGCTTTACAGCTGCAGAGTGTTCTGAGAGCAGCAATGGCTTGTGGGAGCTTCACTGGCATTGTTATGTGCATTAAGACACGAAACACAGGCAATAAATGTTCAGATGGAAAAATGTGTTGCTTGAAAAGCCATCTAGGTAACACAAATTTACAAATTCCGATGCCTTATATGCATCAGACTATCAATGCAGGGTAATGGGAAAGCACTAACATACATTTATGGAGAAATGAGAAAATTAAGGAACACATGTACATACTGCCAATGCAGTTACTAATGGTGGATGCTTTAACAGTTGTGGCAGCACCATGCATGTTGTTAAAGAATAAGAAGAGAGTTAGAGAACACATCCCGAAATCAGTACATAGTGCTGTCCACAAGGGAATGCCACAGAAACAAAACTGTCACTTGAAACAGAAAATGAAAAGCAAATTATGCTGCTATACATCGTTACAGATTTATAAAAAATATAAAAGATGAGATGTATGTACACAGGAGATTTGGGACATACCATGAAAGTATCACTAAGGTGGAAATCCTGGCAGATGCAACTAATGTGGAAGCAGTCCATTAATATCTATTGTGTGCATGTGTATGCATGTTAGTATAAGCCTACAGACATGATTAAAATGCATGATAGGTGACCTCCTAGGAGAAGTAATGACAACACAAGCATACCTGATTTCAGTATTGTATAAGAACAGCTGTTCATACACCAATTCAATTTATTTTATGTGACAGAAGTAGAAATCATTTGTATCTATGTAAGCATTATACTCAATATGCACTATTTCCTAGTGCTGCACATATACATTTACTGCAGTATGACAAAGTACACTTCTAAATGCTTTTTACTATCATATTGTAAATAAAAAATGGCTACTAAATTGAACTTTGTGCAATACTTCTTCATAAAACCCGGATCACAACACTCACCACACCACACAGACAGATGCAACACTACAATTAGGTAGTTAGTGAACTGTGGAAATTGAAAGAGTTTACATACAACATGTGTCCACTGGCCTGTAAAAATGTTGGCAGCCTCTGCACATCAGCCACTACCTCCATTGTGTGACAGTCATGAGAGCCGGGTCTATATTATAATGTCGACATGTTAAAATGTTGACTCTGACTTGTTCAATATGAAAATATCAAACTACAAGGTTACAGAATGGCCAAATCATCAATTTCTTTCCAATGGAAAGAAATCAGTTGGCCAAACACCAACACCACACAAAAACAAACATATTTAAGTGGGGGTTTCGGCCCCCACATCCCACAATGTGGGGGACTGTGCCCCCCCCCCACCACCCTTAATTAAATATTTTAACTCCGAGACTGCACTACAGTCAGGGAAATGGCAGGTGTAAGAGAACAGCAAACCAATTTCTTTCCGTTAGAAAGAAATCAGTGATTTGGCCTTTCGGTAACCTTGTAGTTCGACATTTACATGTCGAATAAGTCAGAATCAAAATTTTAACATGTCGATATAATGATATAGACCCAGAGAGCCATGCTGGTAGAAACACATATCTCTGATTTTTATATGTCATTTGACAAATGACTGGAATGGACCCCATTCCCAAGTCAAAGTATGTTTAAAGTTCATGAAATTAGTATTTTTCAATTTTTTAAGTTAGCTAAAAGTGCACATTACAGCACCCACAATATTCCCAGCATTAACTCATTCTGCAATTCAGATGGAGTTACATGTATAGTAGAATACCTAAATAAGACTGTTTTTTATAACACCAATTGCTCCTGCTACTACTGTAACTGTATGGGGATCCTTATTCTGCATTGTCCTTATTTCTGCCTGCAAATACTTGTATTTTATGACTTTGTATTTGTCCATATGTAAGGCATTTTAATCAATGGGTGTAGCAAAGCAACTTCAATCATTAATACTACTTTTGTCTTCTTTTCATGGACCACTATAGCTGGTTTTCTCACATCTATTTTTGAACTTCTGGTAATGGGTAGTTCCATGTAATATAAACTTCATCAGTCTCTATAATGCCTTATGGGTCATGGATCCAATGCTTCTTAGCTCCTTTAATATTGTAATATTTGCACAATCTCCAATGCAACAGTCTTGACACATTATTATACCTTTCAGCATCCGGGTCCTCTGCCATAAGTGTGTCACAGTGAACAACAATGTGTGCAATTGTTTCAAGTTCTATTTTACAGAACTTGCATTTGTCAGTTTCTCCCACATATTCAATGGACTTTGTAAACTAATGTTTATGTAGTCCACTGTCCTGGGTCACTAATATTAATCTTTCATCTTTTGCTTTAAATTCACCTCTCCTTAACCAATTCTGTGTCAGATCCTGATCAGCATTAGATTTTTCTGGGGGATTTCTGTATTTGCAACTGTAGTTATGACTTTTCCACATTTCTTCTCTTGTCATCTGACCGTTTTCCTTATACTCCTTTTTTTTTTTTTTTTTTTTTTTTTTTTTGTCACATTCAGTTGCTGCCTGATTTTTGTCTACATCTCGTCTGGTTTCCATTCCCACTCAAAACCAATATGCTTCTGTTAAACTAAGGAAGGATGCCATCTTAGATTTCTTCTCTTCATGTTTTTAAACTTTCACTATATTTGGATCTGGTGAGGTCAATAGATATGTATGCAGTCCTATGAATGCAGATCTACACATGTAATCAATATCCAGGAGGCACATACTTCCTTCAGAACGAGGGATATATAATCTTGGTATACACTGATTTTTATATATCATTTGATAAATGTGAGGCATTTTTCTTGTTTACCTGTCTAACTTATCCAATATCTTTTGGGGCCAGTCAATCACCCCAAAATTGTAAGTTAGAATTGGAGGAGCAAAATGGTTTACAGCTTGGACTTTGTTCGTAGATGTCAGGGTTGCTTTTCAATGTTAATTTTAGTCTTATAAAGTAGTCCACTGACTTTTGTTCTCATTTGTTCATGTTTTATTGTCACTCCTTCATCAATTCCCAAACATTTATGCACTTACACTTACTCATCTTCTTTATATCACATTCCTGATCCAGACTGATATTTTCTTGGGTTAAGGGCAAGACAAAAGAGCAGGTGTGACAAGCAGGCATCCTTTAATATAAACCTTTTGAATTTTTATGCCTAGGATAATAACTTGTCATTTATCATGGCTTAGCTGCAAAGTGGTTTGCCACTGTTTCATGGTCACTGTAATGTAATTGTTCACAGTAGAGTGTATCTTACACATCTGTAGGCACTCATCCACAAATGTGGGATGCTGTCAACCATTTTTTTGTAATCCATCCGTGCCAAACCTAGATTCTACCCATTTTTACAGTTCTCCATTATGACTTTATTTAACAACAAATTATCCTTTGTTCCATGTAACTTTCTTTTGTTACCCTTTTGTTCTATTGCCATTTTTGAATTTTCTTCTAAATGACTATAAACTCTGTCAGCATCAGTTGCAGGATATAGTTTATACATCTTTGGAAGGCAAGTTATTGGTCTATAATTTTTGGGATAGATTTGAGGTTCATTCTTAAGGAAGAACATTACTTTTCATATTGTTATCAATGGTGTCTGGAGTGTGCATTTAAGTAGTTCTTACTAAGGGCTGAATTTTGAGTAAAGGTTAATACATTTACCCAGACGTTATGTGCTACATCTCAGCTAGGTGTTTTTCCAGTTAGGAACTTTCTTAATTTTGTTTCAATATCTCTGTATGTTACTTAATCCCATTTCAAATCCTGTATATTTGAATGTTTTACATGTTCTTTTACTTCTATGTGTTCAGCATCTTTGTTATGTTCCAAAAGATTTTCATAAATATTTCTCCAAAATGTGTTTATTTCTTCTTTTGTTGGTGGTGTTTCTATTCCTTTTTCTTTGTTTCCTGATTCTCTATAAAACTTTTTTGGGTCATCAATGAATTGATTATTTTCAACTTTTCATTTAAATGTATCTGCATGTCTTCTACATTTTATCAGGTTTATCTTATATATACAAACCTTATGCAGTACTAGACAGGAACATGTGTTTGTCTGTGTCTGCATAACTGCTGAAGCCATGGAAGAACTCATCAGTAGAGGTGTCAGAAAGAACACACTTGAAGTGACAACTTAAGCATTGTATTTGAATGTTTACTGCCCTAAGATGTAGTTTGAGGACTTAAAATCCTTCAGAAATGTAAGTATTAATACAAGTGTTGGTTCTACATGGCAACATCTATTGAGTAAGCCTTTCCTGTCTGTCAATATTCTCTTACACATATACAGTACATTTTTTACATTGCCAGATTCAAACCCCTGCCGAAGTCCATACTGTACAGAACCATGTATTAGCTACTCACATCAAATAAGTCTTACAACAAGTGACAGATAGCACACATTTGAAGGGATGACTTCATTATTTTGTTGCAAGGCAGAAAACTGACCCAAAAGTATAACAGTTGGGGGAAAGTTTTCACTAAGTTGAAGTATACACATTAAACCTGTTGGATAATGCAGTCCTTCTTGTTAGTATTTTCTAACTCCTCCAAGTTATAATTGCTGGATTTGAACACCTGCTAGTTTAAGTCCACAATCTATAGAACTGTGTATTACTTGTTCACATCACAGGATAAGTCTTACAACACGTATGAGACAACACACATTTGAAGGTATAACTTCAACATTGGGTTACAAGGCATATGTCTGACTTGAAAGAGAGAACAAGAGTAGGAATAACTCTCTACTGTGTAAAGTTTACCACTAACCACTAAGTGTAAACATGAAATCTGTTGTGTAAGCCATTTTTTTCTTGTTAATATTTACTGATGCTATAATGTAAGTAGCAATTTGTGGATTTAAACACCTATTTGTTGAAGTCCACAATCTATAAACTGTATTAGCAGTTTATGCCAGAGGACAGGAGTCTTACTACAAGTGTGGGATAACAAGTATTTGGAGGGACGACTTAATCATTGTATTGCAAATCAGATATGTGGCCAAAAAGGGAGTAAAATTGTTGGGAAACCCTCTCCCTGTGTAAATGTTTCTGCTGAGTTGGGTGTAAATACCAAATCTGTTGAATAAGCAAGTCCTACCTACTACTGTAGTTACACACACACATGCACACTCTTACTAGTTAGACATTGCTGGATTCAAACAGCTGCCTATCCAAGGCCACAATCTGGAGAAGTTATGCAATTGGAGAATGTTTGCTGAAAGTGTAAGACAGCACATAGTTATACCTTACTTGACGTGTTTGTAACAAGGGACAATGTGGTCTGACAGACAAACAAAACATCAGTATGTTTTTTTTTTTCAAACACTTTATTGAATTATCACTTATGACATATGCAAATCTACATTCTTATAGAAGTAATCAAACTATATTAACACAACAAACATTATACTTCACATATATTGCTATAAATCATATATCATAAGCAATATTACATAAATTATTAAATTCCTGCCTTTTTAAACAAAACACATCTTTATTAAACCATCACTTACTACATAGGCAATCATACATTTATATAAATGAAAACAAATAACACATTTTACAAGCATTTTATATTATAAAACATACCGACACACTCCCAGCTGCAAACATTATACATCACTTATAACCTACCCAATCCTTCTCACTCAAACATTACATATCTAAGTCCTGATGCCTTTTAAATCTCATTCCTCCCTTGTATGCATTGTTCCCACAATTCTGATTTTTTTTCTTATGTATTTTGCTCCTACCCTTTTCTGAAAATCTCAATTCTAGTTGTTTTATCTCTGTTACTATATTCACTATTTCTAGTATAGTTGGTTTAGATTTTGCTTTCCATTTTCTACTAATTGTTTTTTTTTTTTTTTGGCAGCCACCATTATTAGACACAACCAGGCCTTACCATGTGTAGGCAATTCTGATTCCATATCATAGCTCATAAAAATCATCTCCCTCATCAGACCAATCTGCCCACTCAGCATCTCCAACAGTGCATTCCACAGGGAATCCCTGAAGTCCACCAACTCACTGCATTCCCCAAAAACAAATTCCCAATTACCTTTTTCTTACCCTTCACACCTCCAACATTTGCTGTCTGCCTGAGAAACAATTCTCTAGTGTTTACTTGGGGTATAAAATATCTATGTAAACATTTCCACACAAAAATACAAAATCTTCTAGATTTTGTTGCATATTTGGTAGTCATGCATATATCATCCCATTGTTTCTTAGTGAATTGCTTATCCAGTCTCTCTTCCCAATCCTTTCTAACCTTCTCTGATTAATTCTTATAGTTACAATGGCAATATTTTATATGATCTACTAGTTATTCCTTTTTTAATGGCAGCTTCTGTTCTAGCTTCTATTAAAAAATCTACCAGAGGTGGTATTTCATTTAGAACCCCCCAATGTTTTCTCTTTGCCTATACTCTATCAATCCCTGATAGGGAAAGCAATCTCTAACCTGCAGCCAAATAATTTCTTGGTGTCTTCCCATTCTATCACCTTTCACTGTCTAGTTATTTGCTCCCAATACCTTGGTTTCTTTGCCAGTTTTCTCCAATAAATTCCATCCCCCTCTCACCTATTGTCTATAGCCCTAATTGTAACCCTAATTCAAGTCATTCCTGTCAGCAGAATTTCCTTTCCCCATTCCTGTGTTGGTTTAGTTATTAGTATACTTTCTGCTACTTTATGGATATAATATTCTGTATGATTATTGTCATGCTCCTTAAAGGCCTGCATCCAAAATCCCAGTCTTTCCTTGTTTCTTGAGCTTCCCCGCTCTTTCAACATCATCCCTTTCCACTTTGAATTATAGTTTTCTACTTGTGTTATGTATATGAGTCTTGACTGTGTAGGTCTGAAACACCCCTTAAAATTGGGAAATCCCAATCCACCCTATTCTACTGAAAGAATCAGCTTATCCCACTTGAATCATGCAATCTACCCCTCCGAGATAAAGTCTTTCAGTGCTTTATTAATTACTACTTACAAATTCTCTTCTGGTTGATAAAAATATGCCTGACCTGAGTATAAGATTAAAGGGACTAAAACATTTTAACTGCTTGCATCTTATTGTCCATATCCATATAACAAAACTTCCATTTTCTCAGTTTTTATATAATCTTTTGTTTAGTCTCTTCCCACATATCCTTACCTGCTACACTAGAATTATTTTTAATCCATACTCCTAAATACATCATTTTATCATGTCCCCATAAATATGGGTATTGCTGAACCAGTTCATATGTGAGTACATAATTTACCGCTATTGCCTTTGTTTTAGCTTCATTAAATTTGTAATCTGAAAAGATCTTAAACTGTCTCGAAATGTTCCACTACACTATAATGTCTTTTCCTGCTTTTGTCAGGTATAAAATAATATCATCTGCAAATAAAGCCAGTTTTTCTTGACTACCATACCGGTTATATGCTTAAATTTCTGAGTCCCTTATTTTCTATGCTGATGGTTCTAAATATAATGCAAATAATAAAAGGGAAAGAACACCCCTGCCTGGTTCCTCTGCTCAAGAAGAAATGATCAGCGAGGACCCCACCCATTTTAATTTTCACCTCTGATCTCTCATATTTTCTCCTAATCAACCTTATAATTTTTTCAGGAAATGCAAATATCCCCATTGCCCTGCTCATAAAGTCTCAGTGTACTCTTTCAAATGCTTTCTCTGCATCAAGACCCACCAACAACAATAGTATTTTCTTATATTCTGCTTCTCTCTTGATCAGAAATATTCTGTTAATGTTGTCAAATGTTTGCCTCCCCTCCTCAAAACTATATTGTTCTGTATCTATCAGTTTTGGCATAAACTTTGCAATTCTTTTAGCCATGATAGACATGAAGACTTTATAATCATGGCTTAGTATTGAAATGGGCCCGTATGATCCTGGATTTGATGGATCTTTAACCACTTTAGGTATTACAGCTACCACTGCTTTCTTCCATGATGGTGGTACTTCTCATCTTAAGAAATTGTTAAACAAAACCTTCCAGATCTTTATCAGTTTTTTCCTCCTAGCTTCAAAACAGTGTAAGAAACTTATCTGTGTGGAAGATATATCTAGTTAATCACTTTATATTAATAAGATCAGATGATGGTAGTAGAAATAGTGAACTCAAACTCATCTTAAGTAAAATAATAATACAAATATATATAATTTGAAATACTGTACAGAATTACTAAATATTCAAAAAGAATTCCAAGTAGGGTAAGAAGTCTGTTCCCAGTCAAAAATCTTTTATTAAGTACACAGAAAAGCAATCCAAGTAAAACAAAAATAACAGGGTAATAGTTTTCTCACAAGCTTTCTAACTAACTAACTATATATATATATATATATATATATATTTTTTTTTTTTTTTTATCAGGCACGAGATTGGTTTATTGTGCTGTAAAACAAACTGCTATTGGTACACATGTTAGAGTCACATCCCTTCTCCCATCAGTGTGACATTCGAGATGGTCCTGACCTTCTTAGTAGCTGTGATAATAATATAACCCTTATGTACTTTAAATAAAATTAATAATGATGTGATATCTCGTATTTAACCAGATTATTAAGTCTGTTATCACATCATTATTAATTTTTATTTGAAGCACATAAGGGTTATATTATGACAGCTACTACATGACCAGCTTAAATGTCTGATGGGGGAAGGGATGTGAATTTAAAGGGTTGGGAGGGTGGACTAATGGTTAAGGTGCTTGCCTTACAAGCACAAGGTGCAGGGTTTGAGTCTCACAAGGGATAAAGTGGCCTGGCTTAAAATGGCTCACAAGGGCAGTTAGCCTAGTACTAATCTATGAACCTATGAACATGTATGCCAATAACACATTGCTTTACAGCACAATAAACCATTCCCTTCCCTGATAAAAAGAATATATATATATATATATATATATATTATAGCTCGTGAGGAAACTATCATTCTGTTATTTTTGTTTTACTTGGATTACTTGTCTGTGTATTTAATAAAGGATTTTCTACTAGAAACAGACTGCCTACCCTGTTTGGATTACTTTTAAAACTTATTAATTTTGTACATTATTTCAAATTATATATTTTTTATTATTTTTTTTTTACTTAGGATGAGTTTAAGTTTGCTATTTCTACCACCATTAGTTGATCTGATTAATAAAAAGTGATTAACTAAATATATCTTCCCCACAGAGACGTTTCTTACACTGTTTTGTTTATGGACCGTCTATTGTTGTTTAGTGGGTTGCTTGAGACTTTGGGGATACCATGGAGATTACTTGTTTTTTCATTCTAGCTTCCAAACTTCCACAGGACTACCATCTATTCCTGGAGACTTTTCTGGAGATTGGTTATACATCATCATTTTTATCTCATCTTCTCCTGTCCTATCTGTTAGCAATTGAGCCTCATCTACCTCTAACTTTGGCATATTTACTTCTTCCATAAACTTTTCCATTTGTATCTTTTCTTGATTTTCACATTTCTCTGCTTATTAAATAGAATTTCCAAAATATTTCTAATGTCTTTACAGGTTGCCTTGTTACCTTCCTTGTTATGGGCTCCCTAAGTTTGGTGACAGTGCTTTCTACTTTCTGTTGCCTGAGTCATTGTGCTAAACAGTTTTTGTGCTCTAGTGTTATTATATAAAAAAACAGTTACTAAACAGCAATCTTTCTAAGCTCATTCATATTATTGAGGTAGTCCCTTATTTTTTGCCTAGCATTCTACAGCTGATCCTCTTTGTATTTTGTGAGATTCCCCCTATTCTGCAATACTTTTAACATGTTTCAGTCCCTCTAAATAATTCTTGTTACTTCTCATCCTTAGCTTCCTTTCTTTTATTTCCACTCTATTTTTAAACTCCACCTTAATTTTATCCTACTCCCTAGCTATATTTTCAAACAAAATTTCTATCCTAACAGCTCCTGAATAATCTCTACTACCCATTCCTTAAATTCCTCTCTTTTCAACAGGTAGGTGGAAAAGCACCATTGTCTCATTTTTGTTTCATTACCCTGTACTTATATTTTAGCAATTGTTGGTGTATGATCTGAAATAGTTATTGGGTGAGTATCAAGACCTTCAATTAAATGCACATTTTCCTGTGAAATATAAATTCTGCCTAGCCTAGCCTAGCCCAGGTTTTTTTTTTATCTTTGGTAATGATATTTAAATTCAATTTGAACTCCTATTACTGAATGCACATCTTCCATGCCAAATATTTCCATAAATGTCTTTACAAATCTCCCTCCTTTGTTATATTTTCCCTTCTGAGCCTCCCAGATGCATTTTCACTGCTGCAAATCAAATTCCAGTCCCTGCCTATAAGTAATATTCTTTGCTGAAAACTGAATATTTCTCCCAGAATTTTCTTAAGCTCTATTATAGCAATTTTCAGTTGAATGTAAATACATGCCAGTGTAATTGTAGCCCCTTAGCACTGCAAATCTGCCATTATTGTCTTTTTTTGTCTTTTCCTAGCACCATTGGAGTTCCTCTTGCAATTAATATAAGTACTCATCTTTTCCTTTGTGTCAAGTATTCCACTGAATAACTATTGTCAAATCATTTCTTTATCAAATTCAGATGTTCAGTTCTTTCTAAGTGTGTCTTCTGTAACATAACTATTTGCAGTCTACATTTTTAATATTGTTCACTACTCTTTTTGTTTGTATTTATCTGTTAGGCCATTTACAATTAAACATACTAAAGAAAACATCATTGTATTAAAAAGTTAGTATTCCCACCTTTTATATAAACTACTATTTTTGGTAAATGTCTTGTTCCAGCTTTTTTGTTACATACATACACTGTTTGGCAAGTCAGACTTTTATACAGTTGTTTCTTGTCATATCCATTTGAGTCTATGACACATCTTATAAAACTTTTTGTTTTAGTGAAAGCCCTCAAAAAACACTCTAATACCCCCCTAAAACCTATTAACTTTATGCTAACACACAAAACTATGTACACCTTCAAATAATTAAGTTTTACCCTCCTAATAGGAACAAAAGTCAAAAACTGACAGCCACACTGACAGACTTGAGTTAACCTAAAAGAAATATTACCCATGCTAAGATGCATGGTGCAGTCTGTGCTTCTACTAAGTGCCGATTGTTACTATTTTTCTTATCTATATAGCTCTCCCAGCTGGGAAAACACCTGAATATTTTCAGAGAACGTTATCTACTTTGGGAAAGCCCCTGGATGCTTTCAGAGAGCATTATTTACCTTGGAAAAGTCCCTGAATGCTTTCAGAGAACATTGTATCCTAGCCAATTTCTCTCCCCACCCCCAAGCCAATCACTTTCCAATAGACTGTAACCACTTTCTCTTTATCAGATAGTTTCCATGGAGACATGAGAACCTGGCAGCCAGTTTCTCTTTATCAGATTTTTTTCCATGTAAATGTGAAGACCAGCTGCAGAATTGTTGCAGAGCATACATGTGTTTTCTAGAAACAAAACTCATAATATTCAATGCTCTCTCTTAAAACGTGTTACTAAATCAATATAAAACCATTAATCCAGTCATTCTCCTATGCAATAATGAAAAAGCACATTATTTTTTCTGTTTTTATGCTTTTTAACCAGTTTTTTTACATTGCAGTGCCTACATTTCTTAAAATTGAACAAGAAGAAAGAGAGAAGAAGGGAGAAAGAAAAGAAAAGAAAAAAGAACAGCAGCACCAAATTACAATCCCCATTACACTTACAAATAACTGAAAATAAACTTTACTTTATAACCTGCAAAGAAAACCACATGCCACAAAATTGGTACTATTTAAGAAAAAAATCTTTACTTGCAGTTAACTTTCTCCCTCTTCTTCCCCTCCCTAAAACACAACATGAATTAGGGCATATGCTTTAGAGTCCCCCACAACAACAGATTCTGATGTCCAATATTTTCATACTTTCTTTTTCTGTCATATTTCACAAATATAATTATTTCATTATAATTAATTATTAAGTTACTGTTTTTTTAGTGTTCATCTGTAAAATCCTGTCTTTGCTTCATTTCCAATATGCTCTCAATACTTCTAGTCAACTCTCATGCTCACTTCCTTCTCACCAACATTTTCCATTGAAATATTTGAAAAGGTTCCACAGGCACAGCCCCTCTGTGGTCTATATTACCAGAAGAACAAGAAGCAGAATCTCCTTCTGTTTCACAGCTTACTTTCCATTGGACAAACTTTTGTATTTCCTCCTTAATATGTAGTTCATGAAAAATAATTTTGTTCCTCAAGGGAAGAATACATTGAAGACATCTTGGTACAGCAGTTTGAATCTCACACCTGCAACATCTCGACATTCCCTGAATAGTGGAATAAATTTGCTCCTCTATCTATCTGGTGTACAATGAGTAAATCATTATCCGCAGACATTCTGCTATCTCCCACTTTTAGTACTTTTTACTTCTTCCGCAGTTTTTTTCAGAATCAACTACTTCTCCTGGTAGGATTGCATCTTTAGAAATTAAAGGTCTAGATTGCTTATTATAGCCAGATTTAGAGCATAAATACAATGTGCCCTTTAAACAAGCAACTCCTGCTCTGGAATACCAGTCCAGTTGCTTATTTGTGCTTTCATAAAATTATGCAGTCAGTTCCTTCCAGGTTCTCTAGTATAGCTAAAAATCTCAGGTTTTCCCTATGTGCTCTAGCCTCTAACTCTATTATTTTTTAAACATCTCTTCTTGAGCAGTCTCATATTCAGCCAGCCTTTTCTTCATTTTGACCTCTGAGCTTTGCAGCTTTATAATCTCAGCTGAATATCTGTTTAAAGCTTCTTCCATTTTTTCCAGCCTTTTGCTGTTTGTGTTGATATACTCCATCAATGTTTTCTTTATTTTAACCAGGTCTGTATGCAGTTGTTTTATATCTTCCTGTAGTTTACTGGAAGTCATGTCTGAAGGTTTCATTGATCTTTTTACTGAACAGCTGCTGAACTTTCCCCAGTCAGTGTTTCTTCCTCACTTTTTGTAGCTGATTTTTTCCAGATCTTCTGTATTTCTTAATTCCTGGCATACAGGCAGTGCACTTACTAGCCAGTTACTGAAATGTACCCAAAAACACAAGTCTACTGGACTTCTCTGCTGAATTTCTATTTTCACACTGGAGGAGCTAGACATAAGCTGTTGCTCAATGTGCAGCCATCTTGAAAGTCCCCACAAAACATCAATATGTTGATCATAACTCATAACATTCTGTAGCAATGACTCATACATCACATTAACAACATTAATTGTTGTGCCTTGAATGATATTTATATGTATGTCACATTAAGGTGGACTGGGTAGTTATGAGATGGGTAATAGTCACAAATACCAACTAATAGAGTGGCACTCATGCCTCGCTGACTATTTATGTCAAGAACCCTATATTAAGGTGTTGTGTTTTTTTGTGGATGATTAACAAATCTCTCTGATGTGTGTGTGCAGTATGCAATGTAACTACAACCCATGCATGCAAGACATACACACTGCACTTATTCATAGTACTCTGCAGATATGTTTGCAATTGTACCAGTTCATTAAAACACACTTATAAGGGTAATATGTGTCAGTGCTACAGTCATTTACATTAGGAGGTACATAGACTGCATTTCAATAAACTCCTCATATACTGAGTACAATAAGCCAATACAACATTGAAAAGTGACAAAATCATTGACATTACTTTCAGTCAGGCCTATATTAGGTCACCAAAATGTTATTCTGGCAAACACCCATTCATCGACCCATAATCAGTGAAATTTGCTGAATTTACTAAGGGCAACAAAATAGTTGCCCAAAGCACAACATATAACTACAGAACTTTGCCCTTTTCTCCACTGTAGGGTGATTTTTCAGTTGCTATATATAGTTGGGGGGGGGGAGGAATCTATATTATAACCTTGAACAATTAAAAGAGTGAATGCTCTTTAATCAACCCCTTAAAATCCAAAGCACTAAATTCCAAACACATGGAACAGCAATTTGTTTCCCAGGGGAAAAAAAAATCTAAACACAAAATAAAATGGGGGGCTTCACCCCACACCCCCCACTTAAATATACAAACTCCGAGATCGCACCACAATGCAGAAAATTACAAAGTCCCAAAAATGGCTCAATGATTTTTTTCCCTGGGAAAAAAATCACTGTTCCATGTGTTTGGGATTTAGTGCTTTCAATTTTAAGGCGTCGATTAAAGAGTGTTTGCTTTTTTAATCATTCGAGTTTATAATATAGACCCGGGCAAAGCCCCCCCCCCCCTTTGGTGAGTTCAAGTCAACTACAAGTTGGTGTGTTGTGCTTTGGGCAACTATTTTCTTGCCCTTAGTAAATTCAGTGAATCACTGATGTGATTTTCGATGAATAGGTGTTCACTGGTATAACATTTTGTCAATCTAATATAGACCATTTTCAGTCTTGCTCAGTTGCTTATTGCCAGCCAATAATGTCAAGCTTATTTGTGTGACTGTTTGCCAAGTATTAGTGCATGTGTAATATTTTTTTCAGTTTTTAACCTAGAATGGGAAGTAGCAGAGGTTTATGAAGTTAGATGCCAAGCTTTTGCTCAAAGGAAGCGTACAAGCCTACAGACATTTCTTTTTTCTTAGTCATCACTTACAATTCTGTCATGCTCTTTGCAGTAAAGTGACCAGAATATAGAGAAAACAGAGTTGAAATGCTAGTATACTTGCAGATTCAATAAGGAATAAGCAAGACAGTGGTTGTTGAATAACATTTGTAGCCAATACTTCACCTGGTAACATTTTGTTGGAATGACACCTTTAACTAATGCTGTACATAATTCTGGAGTCTAACACCTGGCAATGAAAATCAACATACGGTACACCTGTGCATTTTCTGATCAAACCAAAGAGGAAGTCATACTTCACACAGCAAAACCCATACATTTGCATGAGAAATGAGAAAAGTGTCAACCAAGGTATAATGTGTACATCAGACTTCTTAACAGTAATGAGAACTGAATGATCCCATATGCTGGAAATTACATCCTGCAGCTTGTTAGACATATAATGACTTTCTCCTAATTTTGCTACCATTATTGCTTTCTGTCATGCAGCAGGGCTAAGGAGAATAGTGAGAGGAGCAACATATGAATCCCTCTAACGGCAAATTCATATTTTTTTGTCATAGGACATTAAGTGCGATTTACTGTTGAATAGAATTGTCAGGTGATGCCAGGCCTCAAGCAAATGCTGAAGAATAGGAAAAAAGAGTTTGGTTTATTGCCATTTCTAGACATGAGTATAGTGTGTAATTCTATTTTTTGGTCAAATTACTGGTATGAAATGGGGTTGATAGGACAGCGCTGAAAATAGGGAGCGGGCAGAGGGTAGGACACTGGATGACTTTTAGCAATGAGCAGGATGGTTGTGTGAGACTCCATAGCTATCCAGTTCTTAATAAGTTAACACAGTATTTAAGCAAAGAATTTGAGACAATTGGATAATCTCAATGCAAAGGGTGTTCAAACTTGATAATGTTGTGTGGTCAGTTTAACCAATCTTATTTTGTCAGCAATATATAATGAATTAATTCTCTTCATTTAGTTATATAATTTATTAGCAATTTTAACATGAAAGGTCAATTTCTTCAGCTGATTCACAATTCCTTCCAGATTATTTCCAGTCAGGATCAGAGTCTTCATTACTCATAAAATTGGATGATGAAGAATCACTTGATGTTTCCTTGGAGACAACTTTCATTAATTAATCAAATTTATTGGCACCATATTGTGTATAGCTATTCTCCTGTGTTGTTTTGCAACAGTTGAAGTGGACTTGAAAACCTATGCCAGTATACAAATTTTCAGTTTGTGTTGACACACTCCTCAAACATTTCCTATTAAGCACCCAAACCTCTGTCTGTACTGCACATAAATTTAAAATCTATAAATTGATAAACAAATCATGAAGTCAGTGTTTAAATCAACATAGTTTTGTGAAATAGTATTTTATAGGTCTGGAACTCTCAAAACAATTACTATTAATAATTGCTCATTACAACATTATACATACCAAAGCATATGTTTGTGTGGAGGTATGGCATCCAGTCTCTTTCCAAAATCATTGGCAAATCAGTACAGTGATCATGGTCAAAACTAATTCTAAGGTTTATAATGTTCTGTTGGTCATCAATTTTTCAGACATGCCTGTACAATCATTTGATGTGCCTCCTTCTAATGATAATCAAGTCTTGAGTTGTAATGCAGCCTGATTATTACTGTACGGAAAGAAACTTACTTCTTGCAAGATCTAGAATTAATAATTTCATTCTTACTTACAATTATACAAAGTCAATTAGACAATGAGCTTATTGTACATCAGTGCCCTGATTGGAGAATGAGCGTACAAGTAATGCCTGCTGAGAAGAATGAATCTTCCACTTCATGGCAGCATATCAAACCGCTGTAGAGCTCAGACTGAGAAAACTGAACGGTCGTCATTATTTTATGCTCGCTAAGCAGCGCTTTTGCTGTTTAGCAAGTGTAAAATATTTAAAAAGACAATTACAAAAAAGGTAGGTGTGTATATGTTTATGACTATGTTTGAGTGTATGTGTGCATGTCAGTGAAAGTGCGCATGAGCTGCTATTTTATATTCGCTAAGCAGTACTCTTGCTGTTTAGCAAGTGTAAAATAAAAAAAGAAAAAATTAAAATAAAGCATGTGTGTGAGAGTGTATGCATGTATGAGAGTAAGAGAGAGAGGAAGAGAGAGAGAGAGAGAGAGAGAGAGAGAGATTGAGAGAAAGTGAGAGTAATCTTGTGTGAGTGAATGTGTGTATGAAAGCAGAGACACTGTGTGTGTGTGTGTGTATGTGTGTGAGAGGTGTGTGTGTGTGTGTGTGTGTGTGTGTGTGTGTGTGTGTGTGTGTGTGTGTGTGTGTGTGTGTGTGTGTGTGTGTGTGTGTGTGTGTGTGAGAGAGAGAGAGAGAGAGAGAGAGAGAGAGAGATCCATAGCATACCTTTCAACTGTCCAGAATTTTGCCTTATATTTTTGTAGCAGTTCCTCATAAAATATGTTTTTCTAACAAATCAGAGTGGGTTGTATTCTTCAAATATTGTCAGGCACTTCAGTTTCAGATTTCATAACCTTCAGAAAATGTATGCTATTGTGAAGGCAAGCCCATTATTCCAGCAACCTTCTAAGTTTATAAGAGCATTATTAAACATGTGTCCCCCATGTTGCACTTCCCCATTATTCTAGGGTTTATCCAAATTTCTTGTTGTAAGAGGTCAAGAGGTATTATCCAGAGAGTGAGAGAGAAAGAGAGTGTGATGTGTGACTGAATGCATGTATGTAAGCAGAGGAGACTGTGTGTGACAGACAGAGCAAGAGATAGTGAGACCGATCTTGTGTGAATCAATGCATGTATGAAAGAAGAGGAGACTGTGTGTGTATATGTATGCGTGTGAAAGCAGAAGAGACTGTGTATTTGTGTAAGGGAGAGAGAATGGGCTGTATATAAAATTGTTGTTTCACTTACTTATTATTTTTAAGTACTATTATTATTTTTTTATATATGTTTGATGTAAAATGCTTCCTCCAACACCATTAACATAGACTACAGCAAGTATGAAACATTAGGCAGAGGAACTATTTTACATCAAAAATATATTAAAAAAATAAAATAGCACTTAAAAAAATACATAAGTAACCAAAACACAACAAGTTTACAGCGAACCCATTGTCTAATCGCAATAATGACCTCCAGTGTGTGTGTGTTAATGTGTAATTAATGCCCTTTCAGGGGTGTACATGCCCTCCGCCTAAGGTGTCGGGCCTCACAATACCACTGGGCTAACATTAATTACACATTAACACACACCCTGTCAGGCATTATTGTTTGCTTAACCACTTTTGTAATGTTTTTATAGAAATCTAATCAGAAAAAAATAAATTAAGGTAATTATTACATCGTGGTAAAGCCTTAATGCCAAACATTTTCAGTGATGATAATATGACTACTTTACAATGCCACTAATATATAAATAAAGAAATCACATTATTTAAAAAAAAATAACTTAACCTGTTTACAAATGCTTGCTCTTGCTTAACTCCACATTTGTGCAACAATACTAAAAGAAGATGTGCTTATAAAAAAACATTCCCAATATTCCAAAAGTAATAAAAACTAATTACTAGAACAAATGTCAATAGCTTTGATGATAAGCATATATCTGCTGTCTCTCTCTTTTTTGAACTGCTGACATGGATCATTTGCACACTGTCTTTCTAAAAGAGGAAACCATAAGGACAGAATGTGATTTGAGCTGATGTAAACTAGGCTTAAAACTTATAGATTCTGTCATGGACTTAGAGGTCAAAAGCTGGTCTTCCTCAAAGTGGACTGCATAAATCATACTGTGGACTTCTGGCTGCCAGTCTTTGGATCTCATTGACTGTATCCAAATTTAAGTTCAGGATTCTTGAGAAACCTGTGCCAGCTTCTGGTTTACTTATTCCCATTTGTGCAACTGTATGCACTGCAATATGTCATTCTGAAATAAACATAACTAACCAAATAAATAAATAATCAGGGGCAATATATGTGAATCAGTTTGAAGTAGTCAAAGATATGCAGCCTTTTTAAGACTGGATCCACAAAGGTGTGATTACTATACAGTCCAACAAAATGACTGAGGTTGCCTACATAATCCAAAAATGGGGAAACACATCTGATGACCTGTGTCAGGAGGATATCAGTGTGTGCCAATGGTTTACAGCCTTTTATGTTTTCTGATGCAAACCTGCATCCCTGGCAAAATCCAATATTACAGCAGACAGAATGAGCACAAGCATTGTGATGCCACAATACTATTCCTTGCAAACATCATGGCCATCAGTTATTTCATGTTGTTGAGGTCTGCAGTACTACAGTATCTGTGCAGCCACCTCCAAAGGAAAAATCATGGGCAGTAAGGAGGGCGAGTAAACAAGATCTGCAATACCAAACATTTTTAATTATATATTTACTTTTTTAATATTACACAACTGATAATATGTTCAGTAACTGCTTGTATGTGAGTTTGTTTCTATGAATGTCTGTGAGTCTGTATATATGTATGTATGTATGACTGTCTTATACTGTCACATATATGTGTGTGTATGTCTGCATGTATATTGTGTGTATATGTTCTGTTTTTGCAGCTTGCACTCTATTAGCATATACTATATCCACGGTAGTGGTGTTGCGGTAGCGTTGTCACCTCACAGCAAGACGTTGTCCCATTCGATTCTCAGCTAGAGCGTCTTCTGTGTGGAGGCATGCGTGAATGGGCATGCCTTCGCTGAAGGTTGTGCATCAGGGCTGGTAAATCGGCACTTAAAAATCCACTACCAAACATTAGTGGACCGGAGTTCTGCTGTGGTAACCCCTAATAAGCCAAAAGACACAACAACAACAACAACACCTCTATTAGCATATACTTGAAAATGTACCTCTGTACATACTTCTCAAGCTGAAAAAATTAAAAATCTGGACAAAGGCCCATGAAAAGTAAGTATAACGGGCCAAAAATCTGTACGCTGATTAACATAAAGTTTGGATACATAATTATGTAACCCTGCCCACTCCAAAGCAGTTGTGGGATACCAACATTCAAATGCAAATTGAAGAACAGATAAAATATTAAAAAACAAATATAAGCAGAATAATAATGTTTTATTTATATTAACATTTGAACTTGTATCAAACAGTGAACTTGAGTAAAATTAAAATGCAATTTTCTTTTATAAAACTAAATTAACTGATGAAAGTCATTGAAATAAATTTCAGCCACACAATGCGCAAGGGCCACTTAACTGCAGATGGTTTTAGATTCAAAAAGAAACAAAATGAGACATGGCAGTTGCCTGTAATATACAGCAGAACTCTGTAAATCAGTTGTGAAAGCTACAAATAAGAAAAGCAGTCCCTGATATACTAATAGTTAGGTTTGTGTATGCATATGCTTTGAAAGCATAGCCAAAAGGCTGCTTTGTGAGGAAGAGGAAGATTAGGTACTTGAGCATGAGTTAAATATAGCAATATCAATGTAAATAATAGCCACATTCACCCTAGCACTCCAACAAGATGTGGCCAGTGTGGTGTTAAAGGGCTGTTTTCTATTTCTGCTAGCTACAGACAATCTTATTTTTGTGTGGCAGTGTCTCACACAAAGCTGACATGTTCTGGTTTAAACAAAAAGGCAAGAAATACCATAAGATAGGATTCCTTGAGAAAATTAGTAACTAGAAGAGCAATACCAAGAAAAGAAAAGGAACAGGGTGGATCAGGTAGGGTGTATTACGGCAGGTACAGATCAGCATGTGTATAAAATGGATTCAGCAGTTACAAAGGGTCATACAAAAATGAAAGCATTCAGAGTTACAGAACAGAGAGGGGTTATTTGCATCATTGCTGATCTGATGGAATGAAACTCACAGTCAATAAGCACATGAGCTGCTTTCTATATGACTGAGAGAAGATAGATTGTAAAGACATTTTCTCTCATACCACACAAGTGAAAAAATGTTACTACATGAGCAAAGTCATCATCTTCTTTCATCTGTTCCCATTAGTGGTCACCACAGCAGATAATCTGTTTCCATTTCTTCCTGTCCTCTGCATCTTGCTCTGTCACTCCAACCACCTGCATGTCCTCTCTCACCACATCCATAAACCTTATCTTAGGCCTTCCTCTTTTCCTGTTACCTGGTAGCTTCATCCTTAGCATCTTTTTCCCAATATACTCAGCATCCCTCCTCAGCACATGTCCCAACCAATGTAATCTTGCTTCTTTGGCTTTGTCTCCAAACCTTCCAACCTGGGCTGACTCTCTAATATACTTATTCCTAATCCTGTCCACCCTTGTCACACCCAATACAAATCTTAACATCTTTAACTCTGCCACATCCAGCTCAAACTCCTGCCTTTTTGTTAATGCCACTGTCTCCAACCCATATAACATAGCTGGTCTCACTACCCTCTTGTAGACCTCCCCTTTCACTCTTACTGGTACTCGTCTGTCACAAATCACTTCTGACACTCTTCTCCACCCACTCCATCCTGCCTGTACTCTTTTCTTCACCTCTCTTCCACACTCAACATTACTCTGAACTATTGATCCCAAGTATTTAAACTCATCCACCTTCGCCACCTCTACTTCCTGCATCCTCACCATTCCTCTATCCTCCGTCTCATTCACACACATATATTCTGTCTTAGTCCTGCTGACCTTCATTCCTCTTCTCTCTAGAGCATATCTCCATCGCTCCAGGGTCTCCTCCACCTCTTCCCTATTCTCACTACAGATCACAATGTCATCTGCAAACATCATAGTCCATGGGGACTCCTGTTTGATCTCGTCTGTCAACCTGTCCATCACCATTGCAAATAAGAAAGGGCTCAGAGCTGATCCTTGATGTAACCCCACTTCCACTTTAAAAGCATCCGTCACTCCCACGCAGACCTCACCTCTGTCACACTACCCTCGTACATATCCTGTACCGCTCTTACATACTTCTCTGACACTTCCGACTTCCTCAGACAATACCACAACTCCTCTCTAGGCACCCTGTCATATGCTTTCTCTAAGTCTACAAAAACACAATGCAACTCCTTCTGACCTTCTCTGTACTTCTCCATCAACATTCTCAGAGCAAACATCGCATCTGTAGTGCTCTTTACAGGCATGAAACCATACTGCTGATCACTAATCATCACGTCCCTTCTTAACCTAGCTTCCACTACGCTTTCTCATAACTTCATGCTGTGACTGATCAGTTTAATCCCTCTGTAGTTACTACAGCTCTGCACATCACCCTCATTCTTAAAAATCGGTACCAAAAAACTTTTTCTCCATTCCTCAGGCATGCTTTCACTTTCCAAGATTTCATTAAACAATTTGGTTAAAAACTCCACTGCCATGTCACCTAAACAGCTCCATGCTTCCACAGGTATGTCATCTGGACCAACAGCCTTTCCATTCTTCATCCTCCTCATAGCTATCCTTACTTCCTCCTTGCTAATCCATTGTACTTCATGATTCACTATCCCCACATCATCCAACCTTCTCTCCCTCTCATTCTCTTCATTCATCAATCCCTAAAAGTACTCTTTCCATCTCCTCAACACACTCCCCTCACTTGTGAGTATGTTTCCCTCATTATCCTTTATTACTTTTACCTGCTGCACATCTTTACTAGCTCGGTCCCTCTGTCTAGCCAGTTGGTACAGGTCCTTTTCTCCCTCCTTAGTGTCCAACCTTTCATACAACTCTTCATATACCTTATCCGTAGCCTTCGCCACCTCTCTCTTTGCCATGCACCTCATCTCCTTGTAGGCCTGTCTACTTTGTTCATCTCTCTGACAATCCCACATCTTCTTTGCCAGCCTCTTTCTCCGTATACTCTCCTGTACTTCCTCATTCCACCACCATGTCTCCTTGTCATTCTTCCTCTGTCCAGATGTCATACCAAGCACCTTTCTAGCCATCTCCCTTACTAGCTCTGCTGTAGTTACCCAGCTATTTGGTAACTCTTCACTGCCACCCAGTGCCTGTCTTAACTCATCCCTGAACTCCACCTCACAATTACCCTTTTTCAATTTCCACCATTTGATCCTTGGTGCTACCCTCACACTCCTCCTCCTCTTCTTGATTACCAACATCATCCTACAAACCACCATCCTATGCTGCCTAACTATACTTTCCCCGATTACCACTTTACACTCTCCAATCTCCTTCAAACTGGCCCTCCTACATAAGATATAATCCACCTGTGTGCATCTTCCTCCACTCTTGTATGTCACCCTGTGCTCCTCCCTCTTGTTAAAATAAGTATTCACCACAGCCATGTCCATCCTTTTCGCAAAAATCCACTACCATCTGACCTTATGCATTTCTTTGTTTAACACCATACCTACCCATCACTTCCTCATCCCCTCTGTTTCCTTCACCAACATGCCCATTGAAATCTGCTCCAATCACCATTGGGTACAGTCATCACCACTTCATCCAACTCACTCCAAAATTTTTCTTTCTCATTCATCGCACACCCAACTTGTGGAGCATATGCACTAACAACATTCATCATTACACCATCAATTTCCAGCTTCATAAACATCACTCTATCTGACACTCTTTTCGCCTCCAAAACATTCTTAGTGTACTGTTCCTTCAGGATAACTCCTACACCAATTTTCCTCCCATCCACACCATGATAAAACAATTTGAACCCACCCCCAGTACACCTAGCTTTACTCCCCTTCCATCTTGTCTTTTGCACATACAATATACCAACCTTCCTTCTGTCCATCATATCAGCTAGCTCTCTCCCTATACCAGTCATACTGCCAACATTCAAATTTCTGACCCTCACTACCACAGTCCTAGACTTTCTCCTCTCTTCCTGCCTTCGGCCATGCCTTCCACCTCTTCTCCTCCTTCGGCCAACAGTAGGATGGTTTCCGCCAGCACCCTGTTGGCTAACAGTACTGGTGGTGGTCATTGTTAACCCGGGCCTCAACCGATCAGGTATGGAAATATTTACTGGTGTCCGCATTAATTATTTGGTGAAGTTTTATGCTGGATGCCCTTCCTGACACAACCCTCACCATTTATCCAGGCTTGGGACCGGCACAAAGAAATGCACTGGCTTGTGCATCCCCAGTGGCTGGGTTACTACATGAGTAAAGTAAAGGTACACATTATCTGTGAAGCTTAAATAATATCCCCAATGTTTCATCATATTTTCCTCTGTCCCTCATTTTTATTTTTAAATAAAGAAACCGACTGTCAACCGAGGATTGCAGTCAGTTGGCAGTGGCATTCCTCATATTTTCCTCTGTTTTTCTTTTTAAATAAACAAATCAACCATCCGCCCATACAGTATAAAATATCAGCATTACTATACATACACACAGTGTCCTCTGACTCTCAAAGGCTCAGATATAACCTGCAAAGACTAGCCTTGCCAGGAAAAAAGAAGCTGCATGCTTTAGCACCAAAAGAACCACTTGCCATTGAGGGAGCAAGTCTGGAGAAGTTTATCTGGTTTTGTTTATATAACAAAATTGCATACTTAAAACAGAAGTAACTGTCTCTTTCACTTCAAGTATTTAGCAAAGTCTGATGAAGAAAGAGGCTGATGAATTTTACACAAAGAAGCTTTCGCACGAGCATTTCAAATAGATGTGGGATATGCAGAGAAGATTATTAGAGTTACACTGGACAGGATTAGTCTCCCACCAATAGGGCTTAGGGCAGTGTTGACAAAAAACAGCATTAATCCACTGGACAAAGATATATTGCTGCAGCATTTTATAATGATGTTTGTTTTGTTTTTAAAGAAGAGTAGCTCAGCAAATAATAAAGCAATGCCATATAGCAAAATAGCATTTAAGTGAAATGGTATTCCTTACCAACTCAAGTGAAAGAACAGGCATACTACTGAACCAACAGCCTCCAGTTATAGGCTCATACGACTTCCTTTTTTAAAATCTTATTTTATTCAAGCTTTTATTTTGCAAGCAATTACAACTGATATAATGTAGTGTTTCACAGTAAGAAAAAGTGGCATAAATAGCCACATGTTAAATAAAAGGAAAAAATCACACTCAAGCTTAGTTACTGGCTTTTTACTTCTTTTTTTTTTCCTTAACTGGAGGAGGCCGGAGGAAAAACTGGTAGTCAAGATAATTTTTTTCATTACTTCTCTACTTCCTCTGCAGTGTGCACTGCCTGAAGAGAGAAATCAAAAGAAGACTTCTTAAATCCGTGGACCAGTCCGACTCCGCAGCTTGACTGCTGTAGCTGCACTTAAATTAAGTAACAATAGCTTGTGGCTCTGCAGTTGCTCTAATTAATTTAAAAAAAAAAAAAAAAACAGCTCCCTGCTTGAGACTGGACTGCTCCATTTATTGACTCTGATCTGACTGCTGCAAACATGTTACCTACTGAAAAAGGTAACAAGAGAATTCCGACAGGCTGACAGTCTGCCTCGGGAAGCTGACATCATCGCGTATGCCCTGCACTTGATGATGTCAGCAAGAAATTAATTCCCAAATAAATAACTAAAAAAATAAAACAACTGGGAAATTTGAGAATTAGCGGACACTCAGGAATTTGTGGCACCCCAATACTTTGCCCTCAAAACCAGTATTTACCAAGGAATTCATTATGGTTGAAAGGTATGCCTCTGTAATATCTATACTATTTTTAGTCTTTCTAAGTAAAGACTTTAATTTATGTTACATGTGTCTCTCATGCATTTTAACATCAAAATATGTTATTTTATGTAATTCTTCAATGGTAATTGCATTATATGGAGCTTTTCTCCCCAGACCTCCACTGAAAATGGACTTTTTGTCTAGTCAGATTTTCCCGGTAAACAAATGTAAAATAAAATAAAATAAAATAAATAAATAAATGTGTTTGCGAGTATGGCTTTCTGTTATTAATCAATTTCTGGCAAATATGTAGCATCACACATGATCACAAATATTACAGTGTGGTTAATTGTTGAAACCATAGTTATATCTGGTAAAGGTATGGTGTTAATGTGTAGATTAGGTACTTGTACATGAGTCCTACTTATTTAATTTAATGATAGCTTACTGAAATGTCAGTTGTGCAGGCTGTTGCACCTGCATATAGTTTGTTACACTTGTTTTAATTTTTCCAAGTCTTTTGTGTTTCTATTACCATGACAGGAATGCACCCCACTCACAAGTCAAATTATGATTAATGTTCATGAAATAATTATTGTTTCAGTCTTTGATGTTAGCTAAAATGCACTTCGCAGCACCCGCAATGTGCCCAAAAATATAACTCCTTCTGTAATTCATATGGAATTACATATCGGTAGCATATCTAAATATGACTTTAAATTCTTTTTTTTTTTTTTATGAGACCCATTGCTCCTAGTACTACTGGAACTGCCTGGGTATCCTTCTTCCACATTGCCCTCTTTTCTGTCTGTAAATCCTGTATTTTATGAATCTGGGTCTCTTTGCACATAAGACACTAATCACTGGGTGTAGTAATTTCAATGATCAATCCTACTTTTGCCATTTTTTCAACAACTACTATATTTGGTTTTCTCCCATTGTTTTCATACTGCCTGTAATGGATGATCTCATGTGATATAACCTTCATCATTCTCTTTAATGCTTTGCAGCTAAAGTTTCCAAAGTTTCTCAGCTACTTCAGTATTGTAATGTCTGCACACTCCCCAGTGCAACAGTCATGCCACAGTATTATGCTTTTCAGTATACAAGCCCTCTGCCATTAAGATGTCACACCCAGCAAGAGGATGTACGACTGTTTCCAGTTCTGTTTTACAGAACTTGCATTAATTTGTTTCTCCCACATATTCAGTTGACTTTGTAAAACAATGTGTGTGTAGTCCACTCTCCTGGACCATCAAGATTAACCTTTCATCTTTTGGTTGAAGTTGACCCCTCTTTAACCAGATCCTAATCAACATGAGGATGTTCCAGGAGTTTTCTGTACTTGTAACTATATTTATGCCTTTTCCACATTTCTTGCCTTTTCATCTGATCCTTATTTTTATATTCTTTCTTTTGCTTTTTGGCACATTCAGTTGCTGCCTGATTTTGTCTACTTCTGATTCATTTCCAATCCCACTTGACACCAATATGCTTCTAATGAACTAAGCAAGGAAGTCATCTTAGACTTATTCTCCGCATGCTTTAAAACTTTCACTATGTTTGGATCTGGTGAAGTCAGCAGATATTTATGCAGTCCTATGATTACATATCTATACATGTAATTCATTTAGAAGAGGCACATACCTCCTTCAGAACAAGAAATATATAATCTTGGCATAGACTTATTTTTATATATTATTTGATAAGGGTAAAGCATTTTGTCTTGTTTTTCTGTCCAACTGATCCAACACTTTCAGAACCAATCTATCACTCCAAAACTGTAAGTTAGAGCAGGAAGAGCAAATTGGCATATACTTTGGATTTTTGTTACTAGATATCAGGGCTGTTTTCAATATTAATTGTAGACTTCTAAAATATTGATTACTGAGATTTGTTAACAGCTGTTTGTGTTTTATTGTTGATCCTTCATCATTTCCAAAATATTTATACACCCCACGGGCTGAAGTTCCTTTATATCACATTCCTTTCCCAGAATTATAGTTTCTTGATGTTACTGATTTCCTGCTTTAAATGTTGCTTTTCACATGTATCAAGACCAAATAACATTCTTATAGCATCTGAGAAAGTTTAAACCACTAGTAATTATGGCATCAGCTCCTTCTCTGATGGAACTATGCAGTTTTAAATCACCTACAAAAAGATGAGAAGCCTTTACACTTGGTTGTTTTCTGTGAACCAAATTATAACCATGACCTAATATGTTAAGTATACAACTTAATGTGTTAAGGGCAAGACAAAATTGCAGCAGTGGCAAACAGTCACCCTAGGATATCCCAGTTTGACTTTTTATCCCTGGGATAATAATTTGTTCCTTATCATGGCTTAGCCGCAAAGTGGTTTGCCACTGTTTCATGGTCACTGTAATGTAATTGATCAATGTAGGGTGTATCTTATACATCTGTAAGCACTCCTGTATCCATGAATGAGGAAAGCTTTCAAATGCATTTTTTTGTAATCTAACCATGCCATACTTAGATTCTTTCCCTTTTTACTATGCTCCATTGTGATTTTATTTAACATCAAATGATCTTTTGCTCCATATGACTTTCTTTTGTTACACTTTTGTTCTATTGTCATGATTGAGTTTTCTTCTAAATTACTAAACTCTTTCAGCATAAATTCCAGTATATAGTTTATGCATCCACAGAAGGCAAGTTATTGGTCTATAGTTTTTAAGATAGCTTGCAAGTTCACTATTAAGGAGGAGTATCATTTTTCTTGTTAACCTGATTGCATATATAAGTAGTTCTTACTCAGGGCTAAATGTCTGTGTAAAGATATTAATACTTTTATCCAGAAGTTAGGTACTGCATCTAGGCATCTGGTTTTCAAATTAGGAGCTTTTCTTTTTTTTTTTTCAGTTTTTTTGGACATTATTTCATCTCATTTTATATCCTATAGATTTGAACTTCTTACTGTTTCGTTTACTTCTTCTATCTGTTCAGAATTGTCTCCAAAATGTATTCATTTCTTTTTTTTTTTTTTTTTTTGGTGATGTTTCTATTTCTTTTGCTTTGTTTTTCAGTTCTCTGTAAAACTTTTTTAGCCATCAACAAGTTGCTTATTTTCTACTTTTTCCTTTACATTTATCTGCATATGTTCTAAGTTTTTCTGCCTGTGCTGTCATCTTTAATTATTTGCAATAGTGTATGATTGATCCTGGTTTGTTCTGATGTGTTGCTTTTATCATATTTATCTTTCTGTGTATTTTTATTGATCTGTTCTATCTTCCATACTTTTCTAACAGTGACACTTCTTGTCTTAATTGGTTTATAGTTTTCTCTGCTCAATATTTGCTTCTCTAGTGTAAATTATTCAGTGGATTAGAAACGTAAATGCTGTTTTTTTTTCTCTGAGTTATGTACACCAGGACTTTTGCAATCACTATTCCTGGTAATGGAGACATTGAGGATTACTTTGATTGCTAGTGCTTGAGCGCTATGTTTATCCGTGTTTCCACTGCCAGCATTATAAAGTACAGCTGTCCAACTGTTGCAGGGTACTGCTAACTTTCTTTGACTGAAAGAAGTTTGTTTTAATGTTGAATATATCTGGTTATTAACAACAGTTGTCTCTGAACATTTTTTTTCTGTAACTGTTACTTCACATTTTGAGCTTTGCTTAATACAGAAGCATATTGTATCATTACAGTGTTGAACTTTGATAAAAACAAATCATTTATATGGGGGCTTATAAAGTTTTTCGTTTTAATTTGAACCATACTCTTATATTACTTCAGACTTCCCACTTAATCCTTCAATCCCCCGAAACAGGGTAAGAGTCATAAACCAGTAGAAATGCCATTATCTGTAGGGGATCATTATTTTTGCTTTTAGTGCTAACATACTCACCATGACTATGGTTTTCACTGTGGCTATGGTTACATGCATGCTCCCATGCACACTGACCTCAGTTTGTAGTACAACATACCACTACAGCAAGCATGGATGTCCTGATCTATTTCCTGGGCACACTCATGCCCTTGACTCCTGAGATGAAGTAGCCATGATTTGCCACTGCACTCCCTCCTCCCATGGCTAGCTCCACAGTACACAAGCCACTAACTTTATACAGCTCATCTGTGGCATAGTCACAAAGCTGATTATGTATAACTTGATATTTCAATGCTTGTTTGATTAATTATTTAATTATTAGCTATTTTTAGAGTAGCCAAATTTTTGCCTTCATTTTTAATTTCAGAATGTGGTTGAGTAATGTTTCCAGAAAAAGAAGCAGAATGCTGTCTCTGTTTCACTAAAACTGAGTACAGTATAACATTAATAACACTAAAGATGCAACATAGTAGTCTACTAATTCCAAAATTAAACACGGCATGAGTAATGCTATCTGACTGACTAATTAAACATATTATCCTTGCAGGATGGAACCATTTTCAGAAGGAACTTGAGGAGAAATGGTCAATGCAGAACTGCAGTATAACAGATTTCTATATAAGCACTGCCAAACAGCAAATCAATATATATGATTTCAGAAACATATAGCATATATATACTCAATGTTATAATGTTATATAAATAGCTTCAGCTCAGGAAAATCAATGAAATACATTTAGATAAATCAAACATACTAGTTCACATACTCTTCTATACAAACATAATTTTACAAAGTTTAGTGAATAGATAGAATAAGTAAATTAAATTTGATAAGCATAGCACCTGTGCATGTACTAAGAAGTAGAATTCAATGACTCAAGGGATTCATTGGGACCCTTGAATGGTGGACCCTTCAACATCAACTATACATAGGTTCATGGGTTCATAGGTGTGTACTAGGCTAATGGCCCTGGCACCTTTACAGGCCTAGCCCATAGGGTTACCCTGGCATTGTGCCACCCAACCTTAGTTCTCAGTGCCTCTGTCAATTAAGGCCACTGGAGTAAACCCCAGGGTGAATTTTCTATTTCCCATTCACTCATCAAGATATCAAGATTTCTCTTTAAGAGGGTCAGTGAGCCATTCCACTTGACATGTATGGGAAGTCTATTCCACAGCATGGGCAATCTCTGGGTTATGAACCTGTCCCTCCAGCTTGTTCTGTTGATTGCGGTAATGAAGTTAAGTTCTCTGGAGCATGTAGTGTGGAGGGATTGGGATTTCTTTAGCTGTAGCATTTCTAACAGAGCTGGGTCAGACATGGCTTTGTAAGTCAAGCAGAGACTGCCTCTAAGTAGGAGATATGAGACAGAGAATAGTTGGAGTTTTTTGAGTCTGTCCATATAGGACAAGTGTTTAAGACCTAAGGTCCTCTTTGTGAGGTATTTTGCGGCCTCTCCACTTGTATTAGGTGTCTAGTGAGGTACATACCAAATGGGGCATTGTGCTCGATGACTGGCCTAATGAGGGAAGAGTAGAGGGAGACAATGACCTCTTTTTTCCTGGATGCAAAACCCTTAGTAATGAGATGTGCCACATAGAAGGACTTTCTGACCACAGTGGCAATGTGGTAGTCAAAAGAGAAGTTGCTGTTCACCTGTGTTCTCAGATCTCTTATGATGCCTTTTGTGTTCAGTGGACTACCATTGATGTAGTAATTTATGGGAACTGGGTTTTCCCAAAGGGGATGATGACACATTTTTGGCATTGAGCTTAAGGCCATGGTTTGGATACCAGTCATTGGTCTCAGTGAGGCCTTTCTGTAGGATGTCAACATCACTTGGGGAGTTAATTATGGCTGCCAACTTGCAATTGTCTGCAAACCTTGTCTGCCAGAGTCCTTTTGTGTTGGCCTGAACTTCAAAGAAGTAGATACCAAACAGGAGAGGACCCAGGACTGAACCCTGTGGGACTCCACTCATGACTGGTCAACATTCTGATTTAGAATCAGCTACTTTCACACTGTGGGTTCTATCTGTGAGACAGTTTGCAACCCACCTAGTGATATAGAAGTTGATGCCTAGCTTAGTGAGTTTTTATATGATGCCTGAGTGGGGAATGGTATCAAAGGCCTTAGCCAGATCAAGATAGGCTATATGAACCACCTTGCCTTCATCCACAGCTCTGGTGACTGACTCTCAGAAGTCGATCAGGTTGAGCAGGCATGATCTACCCTTCACAACGCCAAACTGTGTGAGATCCAGAGTTTGGAGGTTCCCTATATATTTGTTTATTAGGTCTATGATGATGTGCTCCATAGCTTTGCATATCAGACTTGTCAGGCTAATGGGGCAATAGTTCCCAGGGTTTGTAGTTGCTCCTCCTTTGTGGAGAGGGATGACTGTAACAGTGCACCATTCGGTAGGGACAAAGCCTGAGGTGAGGCTTTGATTGAACAGGGCACACAGGTAAGGTGCCACTTCACTCTGTAGTTCATGTAGAACACAGCCAGGGATATTGTCAGGTCCCATAGAAGTTGTATTCTTGGCCTTGGACAGTGCTGTTTTAACCTGTGCAGCAGTAAAATTGGGTGCCTGACAAACTAATGGCATTGTGATTGGTCTTTTGGTGGGAGAGAGGGTAAAGTTGACACTGAATCTGTCGGCCAGTATATTGGCAATATTTGTTGACTCGGTATAGGAGGTGCTGTTGTGCAACAGCTCCAAGCAAATCTGGGTATTGCTGTGGAGATTCTTTGCATAACTATAGAAGGCCTTGTGGTTGTCTTTCTGCTGCAATTTTGTTTTCATAGCTAGCTTTAGAGGATTTGATGAGGAATCTCAACTTTTTGTTGAGTCTGATAAGGGAGTATTTCCAGTCTTGGGACTTCACCTTATTTCTCATCAGTTTCCTACTTCTGTTGTAGAGTTTGTTTATGGGAGGGGACCACCAGATTAGCTTCCATTTTTTGGAGGAGAGCATCTTGGTTCTATTGGATATGGTGAGATCCATGCATTTGTGTACATGTTCATACAGGGCATCAGTGTATGATTCAGCAGTCATGCAGCTGTTCTCCAATTGCTTGGGTGCCATGAAGTTAGCCACCTCTGTTTTTTCATTACCATAGGAGAAAAAACATTTCTCCAGACTTGTTCTTCTTACTTGGGTCATCTCCACTAAGAATTAGGAGATGGCTTAAACCATCTTTAAAATGTAAATTAAAAACACCTACAGCAGTCCTATGGCTGCAGCTCATTTTATATATTCTTAATCTAATCTTCAGAAAGAGAAACATCTGTTGACTTTCATGCACTGCAGACATAACTATACAGCCGAGTTCATAGGACGATAAGACAACTACACATAACATATTAAGCATAACCAAAAAACATCATTGATACAATATTAAAATAATAAAAATAATCTCATAATTAATTTGTGGTACTAGAATAACAAAAGACATAAGAACATTGAGTATTTTGAGCAACATGACTTACTTGACAGTTATGACAGGGTTGATTAGTCCTCGTGAAAAACATCAAAATGTATTATTATTTCAAAAATGCACCTTTAATAATAAAATAAAAAGATTGCCAATGTTAGCTAATGCAGTAAAAATTAATGAACTGACTAGCAAAGAACAAAACACAGCACAGTGCAAATACTCCATTCAATGCCTTAGTCAGAAGTGCAATCACATCAATCCTGACACATCACAAAGACAAACATCATGATGTTAATGTAGAAAATGAGGCGGTCACTCATCAGAGAAACCTCCGTACACACAGGTCAAGATAATGTAGTACAGATTTAAAAAAAGAGTGCTGGAAAAGAGGTCAGTTAGAATACAGACTGGAAATCATTCCCAACACATAAAAAAACAGGAGTAAGAAAATGTTACACATGATTTTTAAGGAGGCAGCAAGAATAATGCCACCAGCTGTTCCAGTATTTCATTCCAATTAAATATAATATACTAATACTTCCAATGTATTTTTTTTCAGAAATCTATTCTATACAAATAAGGTCACTTTAGAAAAACAACTTGCTGAACTCACAGAGGATCAAAAAGCTGACTGCTGTATTTGTATCACTTTGTCTCTCTTTTCTCAGAAGTGGTGCAATCTTGGAGTTAGTGTAACTAACCACTTGGTCACCATGGTGAACTTTGCCCTTTTCTCAACTGTAGTAAGATCTCAGAGCTGGTATATTTAGTTAGTGGGGGTGTGGGGGAAAAGCACCCCACTTTGGTGGGTTTAATTTGCTTTGGTTTGTATTTTGATTATTGGTGGCCAAGTGGTTAGTTTCCCTGTAGTAGAATATGATGTTCCAAGAGTTCATTGAATTACATTTTCAGCAATGTGGTCATGATATTCTGCAATATGACAAAGTGGTAATTCATTTATTTAAAGTAGATCCATATATCTATATCTATATCGATATATATAGGGATCACCTTCAGAAACTCAAAGTTTCAAAACTTCTAACTTCAAAAGGCAGATATAGAAGTTTTGAAATTTCAAACATTTTGAATGGAGATTACCATACAGTGTGGAACAGGATATTTCCCATTTTCCTCACTGTAGTGCGATCTCTGCATTGGTATAAACACTGCATCTATTCTCTTATCTAAACTGCTAAGTGGGGGAATGTGCCCACTGTGATGCCCCGACAGTGGCCAAGTAATCAAGGAGCCACAGTCCTTACCACTGGCAGCAATGAGGGACATATACAATGGGAGGATGACAATTACACACACAGTAAAGTACAATTTACTTTAAGACCACATAGAGATCGCAGTCAGTCTGGGTATGGTTTCTCCCCCTTTCTCCAGATCCCCAACAAGACTCCCCACTGGTGTAGCTATAGAGGTGAGTCCTTAGCCAGGGCTACAAGCCAAGTCCTCCCAACACTCTCTCTGTCCAACCAGTACTTCATGTCCCTGCCCAAGTAGCTGACACTCATACAAACTTTGAGATTTGATTTATACACAACCACACACCTGGGAAAGGCTGGCACAGGTTTACTAGCTATGCTCCCTTCTGCCCAGACAATAAGCTAGTTATCACTGCCACCAGAACCCCTTATCAGCTATTGTAAAGCCCTTCGTGAAGGGTGACCAATCCTATTGTGAAATGTTACTATAATTTACAGGGTAAGTGTGACCAAGACTTGCAAGGCTATTTAGGAGTGTCCAGTACAGTGTCACCAAATACATATGCAAGTACGCTAAGAGCTTAAATATGTCTCACAGATATCAGCCACATAGATAGGTTTAAATATATTTAATAATAAATAATAAAATAACAAGACAATACTCAATTAACACAATAACTACAGAGTTCAAAATCACAGGAAATACTTTAAAACAGCATTGCAAGACAGTGTCAAATAAATACAGAAAACATCTAAACTAATCTTTACTATATTCATATCCATATCTAAGAGATATACTCTGCCCTAAGTCTTACTTACAACAAGGCAGATGCAGTGCTGATGATGAGTGTCTGTTTCTAGGTCCAAGACAAGATACATAATGCACACATTGTCTCTCTGAGAGAGTTCTTAAATTACTATCAAACATTACTGCTGGGTCAGCTTGGATGATATAACTCTTTGTCACCTGCCATCAGTTCCCAGGCTAACAGAAACTAACATCTCTGTCTTAAAATACATATCTCTCAGATGTTTGCTGAAAACTGGAAGTCGTAAAACAAACACTTTTACATTTTAGACCTAGTAATTACTTCTCTCCAAGACAATAGAAACATCTCTAGGTGTAGACATTGTGTCTGTTTCACTGAAACTGAGAGGTAACACAATCGTAAAACAATTTTAACTTATTTCCTTGAGGTTTTGTAAGTTAACCCTGTATGTTCCAGCTTCTACTATTAAAACATACATTTGCACAGGTATATAGTTTATATACATTTATGTTCTTTTCCAGAAGGGTACACTGTGGCACATCCTTGAAGCTCAGTACTGTACAAACCTTGTTCAACACACACTACTGCACCAGTAGTTTAATATACACATAACATATAGTTCAATTACATTTGTAAGACAAGCATATGAATCATATTAATATTCACAAATTACATAGATTATTTACAAAATTACAGATACTTGGGCTTGGAGTGTACACCCACCACAACCCCCAATGTGGGGGATATGCTCCCCACTCCCCCCTTGCTTATATATTCAAACTCTGAGATCACACTACAATGGGGAAGAGAAAATTTCCTGATGTTGGACAACTAATTCCATTCCCCAGGTAAAATATTCATTCATGTGAAAGTTCACTTAAGTGAACATTTCCTGTTTTGGGTTTGACAAATGGAGGTTCGCTGAGATTAACCTGTGATTATATGATATAGACCCATAAGCATCACTGTATTACATGAAAACTAATTTTAAGAAAAGCTGGACATGAGTACATTTTATATAAATATTATATATTAAATTGATCTTGAGCTTTTACTTTTTGTGTCTCAATACTGGACATTTCTATTGCATCCACTCAAGACATAAAGATGGCATTATATACGTAGTACAGATATGCATTGCAGCATCAATTGTTATTTCCAAATAGTCACTCAGTACGGTAACCTCAGTGAAGGATTATGTCTTTGTTTATAGACAAAGGCATGTTCTTTAATAACATTTGCTGGATATTTCCTTCTCTGTTCAAATTCAGTACAAGTTAAGTCATCTCATGGTAACATTAAATGTTATCATGCATGTTGGATGTCAATTAGCAAGCTAAAAGAACTGGGAAACATCCTGTAATACTGGGATCTTAAATGCCATTTTGGTCTTGAACCTTCCACATTAAGTTACTTAAAAAAAACTTTCCCTAACAGTATCACTGCCATGACAACACCTGATCTGAGTGCTGTAGCTGTAATTTACTGATGCAGAGTTTTCTTTGTGAAAAAGATATATTCAGTATTTTATGATTTACTGTTAGTGGCAGTGAAGTGTTTTCTGATTCTCTCTTTTTTGTTACTCACTTTTGAGTTTTCAGACTTCCATGATTGATGTGTGTGTGCGTGTGTATATATATATATATATATAGATATATATATATATATATATATATATATATATATATATATATATATATATGTGTGTATGTATACACACACACACACACACACACACACACACACACACACACACACACACACACACACACACACACACACACACATATATATATATATATATATATATATATATATAGATTCATTTCAGATTCCCAAATTTCCAAAACATCGCATTTCATATGATTGAGACCATATGATCGATGTTTCAGAATACAGAGATTCCGAAACAAATCTAAAATAAAATAATAAAAAAAAAAAAAAAATCTTTTTAAACATTTCTGCAAAGGGGCAAGCCCCTCTTCAGCCCCCACACGCCCACTACTTAAATATACCAACTCCAAGATCCCACTACAGTGAGGAAAAGGGAAATCTCCCATTCTGTGCTGTATGCAGATCTCCATTCAGAATTTCGAAGTCATAAAACTTTGATCATATGGTCTCAACCATGTGAATTTTGAGGTTTTATGATTTCGAAATTCTTAAGGGACCCTATATATATATATATATATATATATATATATATATATATAGGCACATACGTGTATATACATAATATATCTGTCTCTCTCTCTCTCTCTCTGTATATATATATATATATATATATATATATATATATATATATATATATATATATATATATATATATATTTAGTTGGGTTGGGGTATTGTTACCATATAAGAGTGACTATATATAGTTGGGTTGGGGTATTGTTACCATATAAGAGTGACTAGGGGGTAGTCCCTGCAAATAACATTTTGTAACCTTGGGATCATCCTTGTTTTGAGTTACAACTCCCCAAAGTTAACATATTTTCTTGTATCAATTAAATTAAACATAATTATGTACAGTAATTCCACATACTAGTAATACAGAAAAAGTAATGGTATGCATATTTTATAGTTCACAAAATGTTTGTGTGTCTGTGTGTGTGTGTGTGTGTGTGTGTGTGTGTGTGTGTGTGTGTGTGTGTGTGTGTGTGTGTGTATCTGTATGACTATTCACACACACACACACACACACACACACACACATTTGTGTAGGGGTTGAGGATTTAGAAAAAAAAACTGAACAAATAAAAACCTAAAGTGCTATAATAATAATAAAAAGAACAAATGGTCTCAGGAAAGTAATGAACATTTTAATGCAAACTGTGAAGTTGATGTATTTTGCTAATGACATTGTATTATCACTTCAACTTATTTAGTTTAGTTCTTTATTTGAACTAGTCTATTTACACAGGAGGAACAGTGTCTTATGAAACAAATTAGTAAGGAAGGATATTTTTTTGCCCCACTGCCTACAGACCAGCAACTATCTGAGCTTAACTGTCACACTCATCCCTAAAAGAGCAACAGCCATTCCCAGCCCATTTAATAACAATGAGGCAATAGTATATTGCACAGTCATCATCATGGCAGCCATTGGGGCAGTTTTTAATATGCTGCAACCACCACACCACTGGAGGTTACACGAGCTTTGCATCTCCGTGGAGGGCCAATATGCCCCTGATATGGAGGCATGCCTGATAGGGGACACACCTTCACAAAAGCCACTGCACTGATTTGGGTGAACAAAACAATGTCCCTCCCACCTTTGTTGGTCATTCTTGGGGTATAAGCTATGCCACACCCCTGGTGCTTCAAGTTAACACTTATGAACATTCACAACAACCCTCCTTTCTACCTAGGTGAACATACCACTTTAAGTCACACAAGTATCACCCAGCCCCTGTCTCTTCCAGCTTCAGAAACATTAATAATTGATTTCAGGTGCTGTGTCACAGTTATATCTTTATCCATCTGCATCACAGAACCAGGGATACGGAGAAAGGAAATGTCAGTTGTATTGAAAAAAAAAAACAGCCACCAGCCATTATTTATTTTCTAGTTTGTTTTCTTATTTAAAAACCTGGAAAGACATTTTAGCAATGTTAATAAATGTCATGCTGCACAAACAGCCTTACATCCAAAACATATCACTTCTTTAAATTATGGTAACTTGTTATATTTAGAATCTGCTTCAGAATTTTAACTGTTTCCTGAGTGTATTGAAATATGAGGCAGACCAAATGATATTGTCAGATCAGAATATTCTACCGGTGACAAAAATATATTAGTCTGATTGTGTATGTAGATTCCACAGAAAAGCACAAATATTTTAACCACATAAAGGCAAGGTGGGAGCTATAGTTCACCAACAGTTTATTGTACCACAAAATAAAATAAAAGAAACATAAGCGCATTTGTTATATAAAATACATAACTTCATCAGACAAAAGCCAACATTCAAATAGGTACATATATACGACTTGCATGACAGACACCATTTAATGAATTAAAGCAACAATGTATAAAAATGTATAAAAACAGTTAAAAACACATAAAACCATTAGTAGATTCCCCAGAAAAAAAAATATATATATATATATATATATATATATATATATATATATATATATATATTTATGAAAATAATGCATAAATATGAATGTGAAAAAGCACATATTTTAAAACCAACTAAAAATGTAAATATGTAAATATGTGTGTATAAGTACGTTAACACATATTTATGTGTATAAATCTATACTATCTCAGTTCTGCCTTCAGTTTTTAACACACATCCTATAGATGCAATTTCATTTAAACCTGGGAACCCCACTGCATCCAGGCGCAGAATCCAATACAGCTTACGATCCTCCAAGAACAATTGCCAGGTACTACCTCTTGCATTCTTTTGCACTTGTTCAATTATAATGAACTTAAAGTGGTGTTCAGGGAATTTCAGAATATATCTATATAGGGCATTGGTAGTTTTTTTCCACCGTGTATCGTAATTGTGCTCATAAATATGTTGCTTCAACATCCGCTCCGTCTTGCCAATATAAAAAGAAGGACAGGCCTGACACAATGCCCCATATACAACTCCAGAGCTATTATAATTGTAATGCCTCTTCACTCTATAACTAAACCCGTTAATAGCAAAGAGCTCACCCACATTGATGTATTTACAATGATGGCATCTCTCACATGGATGCATGTATCTATATTTTAAATCATGTTGTTTACCAACTTTTTCTACCAAGTTTTTGATGTTCAAACCTCTTTTCCATACTATAACTAGTTTCTTACTAATTCTAGATCTAATCTCCCCATCTCCCAACAAAAACTTCCAATAATTTGCTAGAATTTCCTGGATCGATTTAAAGTCCACAGAGAATATGGTTATAAAGGACAAGTCTAAATCTCAAAATGCACTCACTCGAGGCACTCCTTAAAATGGAGAACATTGATATCTGTGCAGTGACTGAGACCTGGTTCAAGGCTCCAGAGAGCACCCCTGCACTACCAGGCTATAACACATACCACACTTTTCGGCCATGTAACCTGGACCGGAACTCCAAAGGCGGAGGTGTGTCCATATTCATTAAGGATATCCACACCTCCAGGCTAGTTGCTCAGCATAATGAAGCCGAGGTTATCCAAGTGCAACTAACTCTGGGCAAAACTGCAATCCAAATTGTAGCTTGCTACAGATCACCTACCATGCCCCAGGATTCCTACTCCTCTTTTCTTGATGTACTGGAAAATATTAGGGTTCAACCAAACACCCTAATAATGGGATATTTCAACTACCCCACCATTAACTGGGAAAACTGCTCATGTACCAACTCTTTCACTCAACTCTTTCTGGAATTCATAAACTCCAATGCCCTGTATCAACTTATCCACACCCCCACCAGGGCAACAATATCCTAGAACTAGTCATTAACAACATGAGTGACCGGTGTTCCACACCTGAAGTCGACGCCTCATTGGTCCGATCCAACCATAAGCTAATTACCCTAGGTATCCACATCCTGCCCCCATCCCCCATTGAGGAAACCATGGTAAAAAATTTCTCCAAAGCCAACTTCATGCTTCTTAAGACAGAAGTGGTGAACTTCACGACACCCATGCAGATGGACAATACAGTTACTACTACTGAATACTACACAAATGCACTTTATAAGCACTTACATGAGTGCATGAATTATGCTATCCCAAACAGAACCAAGATGCTATCCTCAAAAAAAGGAAGCCAATCTGGTGGGTCCCTGCCATAAACAAACTGTACAACAGAAGGAAGAAACTGTTGCAAAAGAGAATAAAATCCCATGAGTGGAGAAGCTCCATGGGCAGCCTCAGTAAGAAGCTGCGATCCCTGATAGAATCCTCCAAAGCTAGTTACGAAAACAAAATTGCCACTGATTCTAAAGACAGCCACAAAGCATTCTATAGCTATGACAAGAATCTCAATGGCAACACTCAGATCTGCTCTGAGTTATAGCACAATGGCACTAAATGTACAGACCCAACTGATATTGCCAACATCCTGGAAGATAGGTTGAGTGCTAACTTTACCCCCCTCTCACCCCCTAAAGAGCCTATCTCTATACCGGAAGAATGCAAAGTTCCTGTAATCACGGCTGCACACTCTCCAAAGCCAAGAACACAGCATCCATGGGACCAGACAACATCCCAGGCTGCATTCTACGTGAACTACAGAACGAACTGGCACCCCACCTAAGTACCATAATCAATCATAGCTTCACCTCAGGCTTTGTGCCTGCTCAATGGCGCACAGTGACGGTTATCCTACTCCACAAGGGGAGAGGCACCACAGACCCAGAGAATTACCGTCCCATTAGCCTGATGAGCCTGGTCTGCAAGGCCATGGAATGTATCATCATGGAACTTATAAACAAAGACATTGGTAATCTCCAAACTCTGAACCCCACCCAGTTCGGGTTTGTAAAAGGCAGATCATGACTCCTAAACCCGATAGACTTCTTTGAAGCAGTCAACAACGCCATATACAAGGGTAAGGTGGTTCTCACAGCCTATCTAGATCTTGCCAAGGCTTTTGACACCATCCCCCACTCGAATTATAGATAAACTCACTAAACTAGGCATAAATCCTTATGTGACAAGATGGGTTGCTAACTGGCTCACTGACAGAACCCATACTGTGAAAGTAGCAGACTCCAGATCCAACTTCAGACCAGTGACAAGTGGAGTACCACAGGAATCACTCCTGTTTGGTTTCTACTTCTCTGAAGTAAAGGCTAACACAGAAAGTCTTTGGCTAATGAAGTTTGCAGATGACTGCAAACGAGGAGCCATAATCGAAACTCCTAATGATGTGGATATCCTACAAAAGGGCCTCACTGAGACGGATGCCTGGTGTCAAATCCATGGCCTCAAGCTCAATGCCAAAAAGTGCATTGTCATCCCCTTTGGTAAAAACTCTGTACCCATGAACTACAACATAGGCAGTAGTATACTTAACACTGAAAGTGTGATAAGAGACCTTGGGACACAGGTGGACAGTAGTCTCTCCTTTGATAATCACATCACCACAGTAGTCAGGAAATCCTTCTACGTGGCACACCTCATCACAAAAGGTTTCTCATCCAGAAAAAAAGAGGTCATTGTTCCCCTCTACTCACCACTCATTAGACCCATTATAGAGTACAATGCCCCTTTTGGTATGTACCTCACAAGACATCTACAACAACTGGAAAGGCCGCAGAAATATCTCGCAAAGAGGATTACCAGCCTCAAACAGATGCCCTACGCAGAACATCTAAAAAAACTCCAGCTTTTCTGTCGCATATCACCTACTCAGAGGTGATCTCTGCCTAGCATACAAAGCTATGTCAAACCCAGAGCTGTTGGACATGCTCCACTTAAAGAAATCCCAATGCCTCCGAGCTACACACACTCTAGGGACCTAAACCTTGTCACCACAATAAACTGAACATGCTGGAGGGATAGATTCCTGTCACAGAGACTTCCCATACTCTGGAATAAACTACCTATCTATATCAAACAAAGCTCCTCATTAGCACTCTTCAAGAAAAATCTTGATGATTGGATGGGAAATAGGAAATTCACCCCAGGGATCACTTCTGTGGCTCTGCTCAACAGTGGCACAGGAAAATAATTTTCTTGGGTGGCAAAAGCCAGGGTACCTTTTTGGCTGGGCTTGTATAGGCCCCAGGGCCGATAGCCTAGTACCTACATGTGAACCTATGAACCTATTTTAAATTAGTATCAGTAGTAGTAGCTGTACTCCCCCTGTTTACTAGAATAGTTGAATTACATGTACTTGAATTATAGTCATGACCATTTTCATCAAGAATAGGGGAATAGAACTCAGATCTTCCCTTATCCATTACTTGTCTTTTAATCTCTTACACAAAGCCCATGGGGTAGTCCCTCTTAATAAACATACCCTGGGATTCATGAAGCTTGCGCCAGGTGCAGGCATAGTGTAGGCGGTATAATGCCAAATATGGCCGTCGAGCGATTCAGGTACGATCCAATTCCACATGCACTACTGGCATACGCCAGAACTGCGCAGCCCCCAGCTTAGGTATGCTAATCACCCCATGTGCAGTGTCGCACCATGAAAATGAAGGCATGTAGTGATTCATGAAGTGGTGCAGGCGTAGTGTAAGCCCACGGAAATGTAAACCAAAAAACACGGTTTACATTTTCCCAAACAGAACATCGGAGCTATGGAAGAGGGCCAGACCCAGGTATCACAACGTTAACATATGCCAATGGTGAAATACACAGCCAATGGTATAAGAAAAGATGCACAACACGTAAATAAAAACATTTAATGTCATGTCCACAGTAACGCACAGCACAACCGCAGGGCATGTGTGCGGAAGCTGTAACATAAAAAAATAATATAAAAATGTCATAAAATCGCAACATAATAGAAATCAGGTTTACAGCATAATACACAATGGTAGGCATGGAACACCACAACCAAGGTGCAAGGGTTGTTAAAGGCCTGCGATAGTGTTCGGCGCGGTAACTATGAATTAGTAGTCAATGCCATGCAAATGAGGCAGATAAAACTGAATCGCAAATGTCCCGCCGGATGAAGGTTGCACCATATGGCGCAGCGGTATAACACTGAGGAGTGTCTCAGAGGAGATAAATGACATCAGCAGAGGGGTGTGCCACCGTAGCAGTAAGCACATTGGAGCAATGCAAATCTGGCCTATCCATTGGTAAGCAAAGCTGCAAAACAGGGGTGGGGAGGAAGGTATAGAATCGTTTAGCTGAGACCACACATGGTGCCCAAAAGCGCATGTGTACGGGGATGAAAACGTCCCCCAAAACCCAGTAATCGGACGCACGCGCTGCAAACAATAGCACAAACAGGAAGGTCATGGGAAGAAAAGAAGGAAATGCAGAAGTAGGGTAATTGGAGTACTAATGAGCAATCAACACCAATCAACCCACGATGGCCAATCGATGGCAGCTGACAAGTCTGCTTGCAGAAACCTGCAAAACAGGATAGGGGAGGCATTGGAATGCAAAGAAAGGAGGGGAGGTATTGGATTGCAAAGATAGGAGACCTGACACAGCAGAGCAAAGCAAACCGACAGCAGACCAGCAGTAGCACACATAACGCAAGATACGCCAGGTCCAGGAAAGTACAAATGAAAGTAGGCTGCAGGATGCACTCCAGAAAATGGTAGGTGCAACGTTCAGAAATGTAAAGGGAAGGTCAGGAGGTAATCCACGGCAGGCAAATGTAATTCAACACCAAAGGCACCACAATAGTAGTTCCAGCAGTAAAACACATAAGATACCCTGTAGCTACGATCATACATACACACCCTATGACATCATCGGTGTTCACAGCACAATAGTATAAAGTGCGAAAACACCCAACACACACCTGTGTATTCCCAAATACTGCACCATAGGTGTAAACACACGGGGAACTTTTAAAATGTACATGTTAGGAGCTGCCATAGCTGTGATTCATCAGCATGTGTTAGAGACTGACGGTGTTGTGGAGGATGATGCCGACAACCACCGCAGTTTTCGGAGGAGAAGGAGAGTGTTCAGACCAAGGATAACCTACCAGGGGCTACATGACCTGGAGATAGTAGAGCATTACAGGGTGGACAGGGGCATCTTACAGCAAATAGTGGAGCTGTGCCAGCCACGCCTGAGAACAAGAAACAACAGAGGGGAACCCATCCCAGTGGACACGAAGGTATGTGTAAGCCTGCGAATACTGGCCACAGGTGCCTTTCAAAGGCCAACTGGAGATATAAAGGGTATCTCACAGGCATCAGCATCCAGGGTACTACACCAGTTCCTGGATGCCATGTTACCACATGCCAATGAGCAGATATACTTCCCCCGAACTCAGGAGGAGTTGGCCAGCAATATGCGCCACTTCCACCATGTGGCACACTACCTGGAGGTACTGGGTGTGATAGACTGCACGCACATACAAATCAAGTCACCACCCGGTGAGCATGGTAGGTGCTACATAAACCGCAAGGGATTCCACTCCATCAACTGCCAGGTCGTGTGCAATGCCCAGGGCATTATCATGGATGTGTGTGCTGGCAGCCCTGGAAGCTACCATGACTCCCATATCTGGCATGCCTCACAGCTGTATCAGATATTTGTCAGGGGGGACATCCCACATGGCCATCTTGTGGGGGATGCTGGCTATGCACTGGAGCCATGGATGATGACTCCCATCAGAAATGAACACACACACCCATGCAAGAATGCCATAATGAGGCACACACACAAACCAGAATCATCATAGAGTGTGTGTTCGGGATGCTGAAATCACGGTTCCGGTGCTTGGAGCCTTGCAGTACTCTCCAGGCACGTGTGCCCACATCGTCATAGTATGTGCCATGCATACATAATATGATCCTGCGGAAGCAGCTGCAGCAGGGACAAAATGGTGAAGGCCCTCATAGCCCACCGCAATTGCCAAGGCCATTACAGGCACAGAGGGATTCAGACCATGAACACACTGTGCCAGCTCAAGTAGGCAGACGGAGGCATGCCCAATATGCCTATGCCTTGGCAAAGAGGGAACGTATAGCACATACTCTGACAGTGTAGGCCCCTACGGACTGACACCTCTCCACCTGCACACACAGTAAAATGGATGGCACACAAACATGACCACCTGTAAATTGTAATGTATAGGTGGCCCAATGTGTGACTCCTACATAGGCAGCCCTCAAACATTGTAAACACAACAGCTAGTGGAACACGGAATGCCAACACCTGAAAAGTACATGAGCCTTACAGCATATGGTGGTGCTGTGTGCCTGTCAAGTTCCCCACCAGATACATATATATAGATATATATATATATATATATATATATATATATATATATATATATATATAGATATATATATATATATATATATATATATATATATATATAGATATATATATATATATATAGATATATATATATATATATATATATATATATGTACACATATGCATAAATATAATACAGATAGAAAGGGCAATAGAGTGATATATGGTGATATAGATGGATTCAGCGATATCTGCAAATATAATAGATAGTTCAACGACATTCATAACACCTTGGAGGTACAAATAAATAGGATACCACCAACCATGGAATGTGTAACATACCGACATGCGTAACCACGAGGCTGAAAGATCGATAGAACACAATACCGGAACAGTACAGCCGCGAGTAATAGTATGATGATATGAAGGGACATTTAGTCACTGCTGCTGGTGTTGCGGTCCACGTAGGTACTGTGTTCAACTGTGTTTGTGAGTGCCGTAGTCTGTGTAAGTGTACGTTGAGGGTGCCGTGTGCGTCTCTGTGTGACTGTAATGTGTGTGTGTGTCCGCAACATGTGTTTGTTAGTGCCAAGTCAGAGGCAGATCTGTACGGTAGGTGTGGGTATAGCTAGCTGTAGGCATACGGTTACTACCTGTCCCACAGTAGGAGGGACAGCCCCACCCTGGGCAGGTGTGTCCTGATATAAAACTGTACAAAGGGCAAATGTCCGAGATGGTAGGACATAAATATGTCCCATATATAATGTAATAGTCGTATTTAATAGTTATGCCTGTATGTAAGAAACGTAAATGTTACATGCAATATGATAAGTAGCCAAAGTCACGCAACAATAGGTATGTATTGAGAAACCACAAAGTAAGAGCAAAAGGTGGAAAAGATAGACTTGTAATCAAAAAACAACCACCAGTTCCAGGCACAAATGAATCAGGTCCCAAATGAAAGTAGTAGATTTAATTCTTACTGAAACGCCAGCACAAAGAACAAATAACGCTTACAGAAACAAACGTTTTCATCATCAACTTCCTCAGTAGTGACCACCATAGTTAAATTTTGTCCTATATAGTGTATTCAATCACAATTAACATTTGAACCATCCAATCACAAATAACAGACTTCAAATAACAATTAAATGATTGATCAACCAGATGTACTAGCTAAGCTCAGTGAATTACTCTATGTTAAATTTAAAAATGTTTGAATGCTTTGAAACTGAATATCAACATATTTTGAATATAAAAACATATACATTTATCATTGTTAAAACACTGTGTTTGAATTAATAGAAAAAATGAATGAATCATACACAGCCCGTGTATTTTGAAAACTCTATCTGAAACATGAAATTACACCATCTAGTGGTGAAATTAAATATCACAGTATTTAACCTTGTAACTAAACATTAATTAAAAACAACATACATTAAAAATATATATAATTAATTAAAATTTTGATTTGCATAAATTGAATTATTTGGATGTCAGCATTGGCAAAAATAATGGAAATTTTACATCAGGGATATACAGAAAAGAAACGTTTTCTAACTCTTATTTACATTTTGACAGTTGCCACCCTCCATACCAAAAGAAGGGAGTGGTAAAAGGGCAACTAGTTCGTTTAAGTAGGATGACATCTGACGACAAAGCATTTCATGATGAAGTAAACTATTTGAGGGAACTTTTTGCTATGAGAGGCTATTCACATGATTATTTTAATAAGATTTTAGAAGAAGTTATTAAAAAGAGGGAAGGTCCTTTTGCCCCTATTTTAGGTAAAAAACTGACATTTGAAACAAAGGGAAACTACAAACAAAATGTTGAACAACATAGTACAGGGCTAATTATTACCTTTAATGAGTATTCAACATTAATAAAGAATATCGATAAACCACAGCAAACAGGATGTAGCAAAAAATTGTAAAAACCACAGCAGCAATCCAGCAACTCCAAAGAAGGAAATTTATTACCAAAACAGCAAAGGTAAAAATCTCTAGCGCCTCGGCCAACAAGCCTTTAACAGGGTACATCAAATAAGGAAAAACTCCCAGTTTATATACATCAGCACAATTGAATAATAAGTTAATTACTTATATAACACTTTAAACCAGATCTTGTTAAAAATTGACACTTCCACTAATACAATTATACAAAACTTTTCCAGAAGCATTCTTGATTCAAGCCCACAGGGAACATAGTATTAAATTTTAAAATCAAAAATGCTTCTTATTTGTGTGTAGTGTAGTATCTATACTTTTGTTACCCAAAGGTTTGATAAAATTAATGATAAAAACTTTGAAACAAATGAAAGTTTTACTTGTAACAGTGAGAAAGTTATATATTCAATTAAATGTACTTGCAATAAATTCTATATAGGGGAGACCAAAAGAAGTTTCTCTTGTAGAATAAAAGAACATGTAAGGGATGTTAAGAACTATAAACTATCTAGCCCTATAGCTGTACATTTTAATGAAGTACATAAGGGAAGTTTGGAGGGTTTTCAGGCTACAATTTTAGACAATGTGATATGTAAAAAGTTCATGACAGATGAACAGGTTAAACAATTGTTGAGAAAAAAAGAAGCATTTTTGATTTTAAAATTTAATACTATGTTCCCTGTGGGCTTGAATCAAGAATGCTTCTGGAAAAGTTTTGTATAATTGTATTAGTGGAAGTGTCAATTTTTAACCAGATCTGGTTTAAAGTGTTATATAAGTTATTAACTTATTATTCAATTAAGTGCTGATGTATATAAACTGGGAGTTTTTCCTTATTTGATGTACTCTGTTAAAGGCTTGTTGGCCGAGGCGCTAGAGATTTTTACCTTTGCTGTTTTGGTAATAAATTTCCTTCTTTGGAGTTGCTGGATTGCTGCTGTGGTTTTTATAATTAATAAAGAATATCTTTACTGATGAGTGGAATGCTTTCTCAGAAATTTCTGATTTAGAATATATCTTTGATAAGGAATTAGTTTACACTTATCGCAAAGGAAAAAGTATTAAAAACATATTAGAAAGCCGTTACAACTCAAATAGAACAAATAAAAACAGCAAAACAAAGAAAGGGTTATTTAAATGTGGTAGGTGTAAGTATTGTACACATTTAATGATTGGAAGCTCAATTCACTTGCAAGCAAGAAATAAGATATTATTTTTAAATAGTTTTGCCAATTGTGACACCAGTGGTATCATTTATATAGCTATTTGCAAGACGTGTTCTTCTTTTTACATTGGAAAGAGTGAGAGAAAGCTCAAGCAAAGAATCTATGAGCATCTTTATGACGTCAAAACGAAAAATGAGAAAAATGCATTAAGTAAGCATTCTATGAAATGTGGAACACCAGGCTATCAATTCTTTGTACTTGAAGTAGTTCCCACTAACCCCAGGGGTGGTATGTGGGAAACTCTTATTGAATACAGGGAATTATATTGGCAACTATTACTTGACGCAAGTAGAAATTTGGGGCTGAATGACATGTTGTCTCTTGCACCAGTGTTGAAATTAAGGGCAGCAAAGCTCTAATATCAACACAATTTTAAAACTTTTAATATTTATTCTGTTAATGTAAGTTGTATACATATTAAAAATATTTATGTGTATTTCACACACTAGTAAGGTTTTTAATTAATTATATATATTTTTAATGTATGTTGTTTTTAATTAATGTTTAGTTACAAGGTTAAATACTGTGATATTTAATTTCACCACTAGATGGTGAAATTTGATGTTTCAGACAGAGTTTTCAAAATACACGGGCTGTGTATGATTCATTCATTTTTTCTATTAATTCAAACACAGTGTTTTAACAATGATAAATGTATATGTTTTTATATTCAAAATATGTTGATATTCAGTTTCAAAGCATTCAAACATTTTTAAATTTAACATAGAGTAATTCACTGAGCTTAGCTAGTACATCTGGTTGATCAATCATTTAATTGTTATTTGAAGTCTGTTATTTGTGATTGGATGGTTCAAATGTTAATTGTGATTGAATACACTATATAGGACAAAATTTAACTATGGTGGTCACTACTGAGGAAGTTGATGACGAAAATGTTTGTTTCTGTAAGCGTTATTTGTTCTTTGTGCTGGCGTTTAAGGAAGAATTAAATCTACTACTTTCATTTGGGACCTGATTTATTTGTGCCTGGAACTGGTGGTTGTTTTTTGATTACAGGTATGTATTGAGGATAAAAGTATGTGCTAACCTGTTTACTGACCGTGGCTACTTGTTGGCCTGTAAACACCACTGTGTGTCCCGCAAGTGTCCAACAATGACCATATGAAAAGGTGGCAACCCATGGCAAACAGGCTCTTTTACCAACACAACCACAATGACTGCAAATATCTGGGACAGAAATACAAGGAATAGCTGTCACTTACACATATCCCTTGATATATCGCTGCAATTACGGAGGTATACAAGGAGCAAGCTCACCTGCAGACGATATAGAAACCAATTAAAAACGACCCAATGTACAATCCCGTAACATAAGTCTACTAACTGTTAGCTCTCTAATTAGGGACGGAGCCCACACATATATACGGATTATGTAGAAATGCAAGGCCCACAAACCTGTATATGCTACGTACACCCACTGACATCCCCCACACTAGAAACTAAAGCAATACAGACTGTAATAGCAGCACAAACATCCAGTCAGTCAATTACAACTGCAGAACCCTCAACATACCGTGTGAGAGACACAATTAAAGGTGTCATGCAAAATTGCAGGCGTTGTATAATGGAATAAACAGCCATGTTACATGTTTTGTGTGCAATACTCCGTTATCAGATGTTGGGCTGACAGGTACACCCACATGTTGAACCAAATAATCTACCTGTCACACACAATCCACGGGGGACATGAATCCAAAGTATACTTGTCTCCATGCATAGCAGTTGCAATTACACATAACAAAACACAATACAGACCGTCCCCCCAAAGGTAGGGCAAATAGGCAACACCCAAGTGGTGAATTCAATTATACCCCACTGTTGCCGCGTAATTGGTGAATGGAGTAGCTGCACAGCTGATATGCAAGTAATTAGTCACTCAGGAACACCAATTGGCGGGATGAATCCACATGTTATAGGTATCGACGTATATAAGGATGACTTGGCAGACATTCAAACCGTATGCTCATACCGAATACCAGTTGAAACACTGTGAGAGAGATAGAAATGAAATGCTGTAATGATAACAAGGTATGTAGAACACCCGATATGTAAGGTTATGTATAGCATGATCTGTATTCATTAGTTTTACTGTATGTATAGCCTGGTTTGCATTAATTAAACGTGTCCGCAATGCATAAACTGGGGAAAGGTATTTATGTAGTGATGTCCTGCTGAGCATACTAATGCTTGTAGAAATTGTGCGTCCAGCAGTGGGACACAAGGTACACAGCACAGACATCACAAGGGATGCTACATGAGGGCGTTAAACAGAACAATTCCATACAACCCGCCGTCAGTGGTAGGGTATGTCCAACAAGGATGTGCCATAGCAGGGCATAGTATATGTTGATATACTGTCACAACACGCATGTGTATGGGCATATAACGTTAATGACATATCTAAGGTGGTCCCGCTGTGCAAGTATGCTTTGCATTATGGGATACTATGTGAAATATGTGTAATGTATAGTATTGTAGGTAGATATGACAGATATTCTGCACAGCATAACAGGCATATCATGCATACCACAGGTATCGTCTATTGGCATGTACAATAACAGGATAAATATGGCTTGTAGGCATGGGACATTGTAATAGCTTGATAGCTAATCTAAATGGAAGGGCTACCAAGTAACCATGCACAAAGGACATGTAATAGCTTCACAGGTGCATAGTGGGGTACTATGCAGTCTGGCAAGTCCATGTGTAAGCACAACTACAGTGTTCACACTAGTGGCACCTCTCTAGGGTAGTGTCCTGTGAACAGCAGAGCCATGTGTCACCTGCACCTCTGCACAGTACAGCCACTGCAGTGATCCTAGGCCTACATGTGTCTCCCAACCACCAAGGGAGGTATCACATGAACAGTGCTACTAAGTGTCCCTGCGTGATATACATAGGACTTATGTTCCAAAGCATGGTGAGTGTCCTGTTTGGGAATGTAACCCTCAAGCACATCCCACTCATTGTGGCGTGAGTGCACATATCCATGAGCATGTTGCTCACAGTGGCTTTTGCTTATGTCGCGTATGAGGAGTATATCCATTAATAATGTTGTGGACATGGGCCCTGTCTGATAGCAGAGGTCACCCCTGAGTATGTAGTATGCAAATGTATACAGATGTGGTGTCCGTAGTGCAGCCGCATATTTAAACTGTCGGAGCTCAGTAAACGTCATGGCGTGTTAATGTTGTGGTATGTAAAGCTGTAGCTGTTGTGTAAGGTACACCCTAAATGGGGTGGTGTACCCTTGAATGTGTGCAGATGTCTTGAGTTCAGAGGTAAAATGGGTGCCTATGTACCAGCTACACACCCAGTACAGATAGGTGTGGCCACGTAGAAGGATATCTACTCCACAGTGGCAATACAGTAACCACAGGAGTGGGTGCGACACATGTGTGTACTGCAAACATGCACAATGTGAGATGTATGTAGGGGACTACCACCCATGTGATAGTCAGTGGGTGAATGGTGTAATGCCAAGGTGATGTGCATGCACCTTGTGTCATGCAGCTTGATGCCATGATAGTCATATCATGTATCTGTCACAGCAACACCCATATGGATGGAGTCAGTATCAGCTGGTGGAGCAATCATGGCACTTTGTATGCAGGGGATTGAAAGCTAGGCAGGGAAAGTCCTCTGTGCTAGCCTGTTCTGCAGGGAAGCATATACTGAGCATGAGGGGCCCTATGACTGAGGACTGTGGTATGCCAAATGTACCTGACATGTAGCAGGTACTATGGTATGCTGGCTTCACTGTGTGTGTCCTGTCCATGAGCCACATTGCATAACATCCTGAGACACAGGGTACGATGTGCAGGTGGATGTGTATGTTGTCAATACCAGAATGGGGAATGGTGCTGAAAGGCAATGAGAGGACAATGTAGGATGTGTAGATTCACGTACCATCAGCAACTGCCCTGGTAACTGTATGAAAGGAGTCCACCACATGTAGGGGCCATGCTCTGGCCCTAACAAGCCCAACCCGGGTGGCAGCAAAGGACGGGAGCCCAACAATGTCTCTGTGAATGACGTCCTTGATGATGTGCCCCATAGCCATGCAGAACAGTCCAGTCAGGTGTGTAGGACTATAGTCCCACTCATGCATTGTGGTGCCACCTGTGTGTAGTGTGATAAATGCTGCAGTGCGCCATTCAGGGGCTACAATGTCTGAAACAAGGCTTTTACTGAATATGGTGGCCTAGTGGGGAGACATGTCATTCAGAGGTTGGTGGACATCACAGCCTGGGACGTTGGAAGGTGACATGGGGCCAGTGTCCCAGGACATATAGAGTGTAGGTCAGTACTGTGTAGGTGTGACCACAGGAACACCACAATGTTCATGTATGGATTGTGGCCCTGTAATGAGTGAGAGGGTGTAATGTTAGCATTGAATCCATCCTCCAGCATGTTGCCAACATCACCTGGGTCTGTAATGTTCCTGAGTGACTGTTGTATGTGACAGCAGATGTAGGTGTTGCCATCGACTACTGACATACCACCATAATGCCTGGTGGTACACCCCGGAATGTGTGGCAGTCATGTTTACGTAGCTAGTCTTGGAGTATGTGATGAGGGACCCTGTGGCCCCACCATGGCTGACCAGTGAGCCACCCCACACATGGGAATGTACACCACTGTGCAACAGCCTACACCTGTTGTTGTACATCATATGTCCATGGAACATGACCACCAGAGTGGCGTCTGTTATCTGGTGTGTACCATCATGGCTCTGTGTGGAATAGCATGATCCATGCAGTTGTGTACATGCTAAAGAAGTGCACTGGGGTATGCGTCAGCATTTGTATGTGCATTGTCCATCTGCACGGGTGCCATGACGTTAACAACCGCTGTCAGCAGACGTCTGTAGTAGGTGTTGTAGTACTCATGTACTGTGTATGCTGTGATGGGTGTGGTGCTGGGATGTGGCTAACAAGGTTGATTAGCATATGTTCAGATTCCACCAATGAGGGGATAACCCCAGGTGTGTAACACCAGTCACATGGTGGTAGTGTTCATGCCAAGGTTAATGTAGGTCTTGGAGGTGGTGTGTATGGGTTGATCCAGCAGAGCAGAGGTTATGACTCATGGATGTGTCGGTACATGAGTGGCTATCCCAGTTAAGTGTGGGGTAGTGTCAGTCACACATCAGTAGTAGCTGTCTGAGGCCCACTGTCCAATATACCAACAAAGAAGGTATGTTAACCGTGGGGTATGATGTTGACTCTGTAGCTTGTTATAATGTGTATAGCAGTCCCGGACACAGTTAGTTGCACGTGAAGCACGTCTGATGCATTGTGCTAAGTAACTTGCCAGGATGTGTGCAAAACATAGTGGGATATGGGAACCCCTCAGCTGTGGGTGTGCCGGTCCAGGTATGTGCCTGAAAGGTATGGTCTGTCTATAACCTGTCATTGCAGGTTTGCTCTGCAGAGCCTAGAGGCAGGTCCCAGTCACTGCAGAGATGTTTGAGTGGTGCATTATAAGGTGTGCCTTGCCTGCGTGCGTCACAGAGGAAGATGCAAGCATTCTGTCCCATGCCCCCATGTCGTGCCTGCCAGTTACGCCCTGCCGGTGACAGTTATTGGAAACTGTGCAAGACAGGCAGTATAGAAGCAGCAAGAGCCTTACATGTGAGCTGTACTCCCAGGGCTGACAGGTGCAAGTCACCTGTGCCACAGCATTGTGTTTGACCAGGTCAGTCAAAGCGGACAGATACCAGATGCCTGTGGAATGACAATAGGAGCATAGGCAACTGTTGAAGTTACACAGTCGGTCATTGTACAGTGGTATCGTGTCCGGATGAATGCAAAATGCTCCCCAGGGCTTGGCCCACACCCTCAGGGCTATAAGACTGGTGAGCTATTGCATGTCCCTGCACATGTAGTCTGTGAAGTGGCATCACATGGCAGTCACACTAACATGGAGAATGACAGTCACATTGTACCTGGTGAGGTGTGGCATGGGTGCATAGGTTATGTTGCAGAAGCAGTTACCCAACAGCAAGATGTAAGCAACTATCGCCTTGTGTAGCCTGCTGTGAGGAACTGCAGTGTGACAACCTACAGAGTCACCTATGACTGGTGTGTTGTGAATGTTATAACTCCCTATTGGCTGTATGTGATGGGCACACATGAGTCTGTGGCCTATAAGCTGGTGATGTTGTCTTCCATGATGGGGGCTACCTCTGGTGCCTACACTGAGTATGGAGACGTACTGCCCAAGTTGTCCTCGTAGGTGTGGCCAGTGGTGTAGATCATGTGAGACTATGTGATGGGTGGGGTGTGTTGCGAATGTTACACATCCCCAAATGACTGTCAGGTGCAGTCAGGGTTGGTGACAGCATTACCCCCAGCCATAGCTGTCAACCTCCTGTCCCCAAAATGAGGAACATTAGCCCTCATACTGTGTGACAAATGGGCAAAACGTGGAACACTTACAACTGGCTTACTAACAGCTTCAACTAGGAAGGGCATATGATGGCTAAAATAGGCTGGTTTTACATATAAAAAAGATATTCTAATGAATTAATATGATTCCCATCTATTTAGCCATGGCTAGCAGCTAAACAATTTCAAACAATGAATGTCTGACAGACCCTTTCAATGTGGAACCTTGAGGAACATGCACCTTTTAGAACCCCAAATGAGGTCGTTCCTCGTACTGAGGTACACTTGAGAGCTATGCCCCAGCACGGCTGCAGAAGTGCATCCCCCACAGGCTGTAGTGTCCTATGTTGGGAGGTGAGCATTGAATGTGTACATGAGACAATTGCTCTATTGCCACATGTACGACATATCCCTCATATAGACAGGCAGTAGCACTGGTACGTGACAGTTGGACATGCCTGTATATACAACCATGTCCCACAGGATATGTGCGTTACGTGTGTACAACAGCTGTTGTACCATAAGCAAGCTGGGAAGTGTAGGACAGCCAGTGTACCTGTGGGAAATAGTGTGGAATGGGTGCTATAGTAATCAGTAGCTCATGACATGCTCACAAGTTCTGAACAAGTGCCTAGCATGACCATACAATACAAATAGGGTGTTGGATAATATCAACCCACAAGTGGTGATGACAGTCATTTTGGGTGGCACCGCACTATAACCCTGCTGAGTATGGTGTGCATGTCCATGAACCATTATCACTGTAGATGTTAGCAGTACAGATGTACAAGACAGCATGGATATTTGATTACAAATACCTTTGTATGCCACAGGAGTGTTCCACCAGTGGCCTGTTGACAGACTCACAACTACAAAAGGTGCAAGAGTGACATGTGCACATCACACCAGTGCCAGCTACAGTAGAACAGGGTTAATGTGTTGTACCCCACCCTCATTGTAGCCCATACCACACAGACAAATGTTAGGCATCTGTGTATGTAAGGCTGTGAATGGTCATGACCTATCAGTATAGCTGTGTCAGTGTTGTGAACAACATACAGAATGGGCTGTGTGGGTGAGGTGTGTGACATATGTGCACAGTCTGATGGATGATACCAGCATTGTCACCGCTAGGTGAACATCCCTGTACCCATAAACTACTACCTAGGCTGTGGTCAACATTATGGACACTGTGTAAGGGATGGTGCTGTGCAGTGCACCCCCCGACTTGGTGACATTTCCAGGCCCCTTAGGTAGTCATATGAGGTACCCATGTCATGTCAGGGTGCCATCCATGAGCACGGAGATCACTGGACAGGCATACAGGCATATACAGCACTGTATATTGGATCACATACCACTTTAAGGGGTAATGGCTATGCATGGATGTGCGATACCAGCCTTCACAATCCTCACCTCCACTATGCAGCATGCTGTCTACTTTGCAGAAAGACATTTGCTACACCATGATGATGGACATGCTATATGTCCATATCCTGATCTATAAGACATATCTCATGGACAGCCACCATCCTAATACTAGGATCGCCACAGGCTGGACAGATCCCTGTGCCATATATGTGACATACTCCCGCCATACCATGCAACCCTGTCCATCAAAGCTGCACATGTCATCCCAGTCATACATGGTGTGATGGCCGCATGGTAGATGGACTATCAACTGACTGGATCAGTAATGTGGCACTGATGCACCTTGCAGTGGCATAATGGCTGTCTGTTACAACTTGGAAACCGTGCCCGCACATGCTATGGTTGATAACCATCCCTGTGAATGTCGTCTGACTAGCCATTGTCCCATGTCTATCACATGTGCAATACAGGCGATCCGTGGCAGGATGTTTAACAGTTGTACAGTGCTGTGTAGATGTATATGGCAAAACACATGCATGTACATGCGTATGTGTGCATTGTCACTGCTGAAGTCCATTACGGCTGTGTCTGTGTTGATATGTGACATATACACAGCATCCAGGTCAACAGCATTACCATGGACACATCCAGACATGTGCAGATAGGTAAGAACACAAGTGCAGGCAAATAGACATGCCCACAGCAAGACAGAATTTACATGGAGTATGAACACTGTAATGAGGTGACACACATATATGGTGATGATATCCAGTGCATAATGGGTGTGACATGTGTGTGACACAAACACATCAGTCATGTCAGTGTCATGATGCTTTGCAAAGATAACTGTGCAGATGCAGTAGATGTCATAGAAATGTATGTGCAGCAGTATCTCTGTACATCTCTGAAACTGTGACCTGTCACCATCATTATGTCTTACAGATAATGCCCCGTACACGCCTCCCAGCATACAGCCACCAGGAGGATGATGTCCTCATCCCACAGCTCCATGACAACTATGACTTGTTGTTCAGCCATGTGCCACAGCATGCCCAGCAGCAAGATGATGTATGGCAGGATCTAAGCAGGAGGGTGAACGATGTGGGTGTCCATAACCGCACCAACCAGCAGGTGCGCAGACACTGCACAGACTTGATACGACATGCAAAACAACATGCCACTGCAATTGCCAGGGAACAAGGTGGAACAGGTGGTGGGCCACCAACCCAGCCCCCACTCACACACACCGAGGAGCTACTGGCCAGTCTGGGGACACCCAGGGAACAGCATCCAGAAACACTAGCTGCCATCGTGGAGGTGGGTGTCTCCCAACCAATGAGCCTGGAGTTGCCTGGTAAGTCAGTACTGCACATATGGCTATTATATCCCATGTAGTTGCATGTGTCACTGTACATTATGTAAAGTAACAACATATGCAAGGTATGTGGACACACATGCTGCATACTACAGTATGTTACGTTGTGTATGCACACATGTGCATACTATATGCTATTACACAGGTGAATGTGTTCACATGCACAGTGCAACCTGTGGCTGTCATACAGTCATGGATAATGTTCATACTGGTGTGTCACCCCTATACAGGTACCTCTGGCGTGCCGCACAGACATGAGTCCATTGCAGGTGAGACTGTCATCGGTATCAGGCATGTTACAGTGTAGATCTATTTGCCATGTGGCCAGTTAACACTTGCACACCTGATGTTTGTTCCCGTCATGATATGCAGGTCACATCACCCATCATTCACACAGGCCACCCATGTGAAATATATACAAACAAAATGATACACCGACTTGAAACCACAGTACTTGTCATTGCGACATGTGTGGTCAGCTGTGCATACAACGATGGAGGTGTTCTACAATGGAGGCATATGTAGTATGCATTGGAACAACATGTGTAGTATGCACATAGTACCACACAGTGAGCTGTGATATGGGCAGCCCACAGGTGTCACCATTGTGTCATATGCCCCTGCATTGGGTGCACACATCGTGATGTGCCACCTGACATGTCACAGACATATAGTGTTCTGTCTGCAATATTGTCACACTATCGCATGACCTATACCCCACATACCAAACATACAACCCGTTGTCTGCATAGCCCTGTGGATTGTGACATATCTGACATCTATGGGTGTATGTCATATGGGACAACACAGACATGTGAGATAGATGACCATCACACACAACTGGCCAACACATGTGCACACATGGCCATGGGGGATGGCCAGAGACATGTAGCCACACAGTACATGGGATGAGTATACACCCTGTTGCACATTGTCCACACATGGTCCAATTATAGCCTTAGTTGACCGATTATACAGTTGATGTGGTACACTGGACAACCTAAAAGCCTGTGCACAGCTACTGAAGGTGTCACTGAAGTCTACCATATATGATCTGTTGAACATCACAACTGTTTTGCAGTTATGGCTATGCAATGTGTACATATTATGCATTCTACAGCAACATAGATGCCTCATGATGCCATGCAATGGCACAGTGTCTGTACTTCACACTGTATAGCAATGTAGATGGCTCACACTACCCTCCCATGCTCATGCACATTTGGTAAACATGCATTCTATCTGTAGGGCATACACACAACACTGCAATGTGAAGCCCATTATGATGCTGTACATGTGTCAGGACACCATTGTGTCAGACATGTATGCATGTTAATGCACATGTCAGCAGATTACATGTCAAGGTCACGTCAGCCATGTGTACTATTATCCTGTTCTGGGCCACATGGTGTATCATGGGGATGCATGCATACCACCATGATTATGTGAACTGCATGGCTACTGATATGACACCTGCTTGCTGTAGTGTGCACCCCAGGGAGGTATGCTTACTAACACTATTAATGTCTGAGCTGCATGCTCTCTGCTGTATCGCAGGCATGCTGCATGCCATCTGACAAATCACATGCATGGTGTGTCTGTGTGTGTCTGTGTTTGTGTGTGTGTGTGTGTCTGTGTTTGTGTGTGTGTGTGTCTGTGTGTGTGTCTGTGTTTGTGTGCGTCTGTGTGTGTGTGTGTGTGTGTGTGTGTGTCTGTGTGTCTGTGTGTCTGTGTGTGTGTGTGTGTCTGTGTGTGTATGTGTGTGTGTGTGTGTGTGTGTGTGTGTGTGTGTGTGTGTGTGTGTGTGTGTGTGTGTGTGTGTGTGTGTGTGTGTGTGTGTGTGTGTGTGTGTGTGTGTGTGTGTATGTGTCTGTGTCTATTGTACTTTACAGTATTTCTTTGCATTCACAGGTGATGTAGGTGCGTTACCCTCCTGTGGTCCATCTGATGTTAGTGTCCCCACAGATACTAGTGGTGATGAACATATGCATGAGGTACAGGCAGGGTTGTCAGGGGCTGAATCTGTGCCAATGGTTACCATCCCAGCTATGGCCCCCTCTTCCCCGCACGCAGTTCTGCTACCAACACATACCGCATCACCAGTGGCCATAGAGGAAGGACAGTCAGTGTCTGTTAGCATAACGTGTGGTGGCTACAGAAGGTGTGTCTACACACCATGGTGTCAGTGTAATGACTGCAGATGTGCCACACAGGCATGTGGCCGGTGCTGCTAGTAGGAGGACCTCTGGCAGACATGCACCTGCAGGACAGAGCGCAGCAGCTGGTATCACCAGACGCATGTTCCAGACTGTAATGGTGGCACAAGCACGTGCTGAACGGCAGAACAGAGAAGGGCAGAGGCTGCAGAGGGCTGCTATCCATACCCTAAATGACAACATCCAGGCATTGGAAAATGCTCAACAGCAGATTGCTGATGTTCTGGATAGGCGATTAGGTGAAATGGTCAGAATCCTTGACCGAGGCATGGCAATCAGTGAGCGGGAGCTCTCTGTGCTGGAACATCTGGTAGGAGTGAGGCGTAGGCCACGTGGACGTAGGCCAGCAACACCACCTAGTGTAGGTCGACGTGAGCGTGCCACCTCACATGCCCGCTCCCATAGTGCCAGTAGCAGTAGCAGTGCAGCTGGTGCTGCGCTGTCATCACCAGGACACAGCAGGCCACGTGGACGTTGCCCTGGACGTTCTCAGTGGGGACACGGTTCCAGTGGACATGTGTCATTGGACAATAGCCACTCTGTACCTCCACCTGGTAGTGCCCGTGCAACCCCAGGCAGGCACAGGTCACGTGGCCGTGGATGGACACAGTGAGCTGTACAACCTGCTCTGTACAATCTGGGGCTGTCAATTATACCCTGTGTAGGCCTCACAAATGGCAGAACTGTGTACACACATACACGCACACAGCAAACACAACTGTAGGGCTCCACAACATCCACATGCATTCTGAACAGACATGTCCAATCAACTCACCGGCCCTTACACACACACATGATGTTATCCGTTGGTGCAGCCTATGCCCCTGGCAAACATATCACCCTGTGCATATGATGAAGCCTGTGCTGCATCCCTGTCATCCACACCATCGGTGCAGGGTTATGCAAAAATATTCTGATGCACAGGGTGAACAGAATAGTGAGAGGTGTATGTAATATTACCTGGTGTATGCATAGTGAGGGATGTGTATGTTGCAGTGGTTGTGTGTGAATACTGAGAGATGTGTATGAGACATAGGTTGAGTACTGTCGACATGCACCGGTCATACCATGTAGCGCAGGTGCAGCATGCATTGTGATGTGTTCACGGTATGTGTCTCGGTTACATCTGTAGCACCATGTTGGTTGTGATACCCTGGTTCCCTCCTATGGTGACTTGCATGTGCCTACAGGTAGCAGTGTTTGCAGTCCCCCACGTGTAACTGTGGATTACTCACAGTCACATCTGGCAATATCAGCATGCTACATGTACCCTCAACCTGACTGTTGGAAACACCAAGATGACACAGATGTCTGCACATATACTGCACCTGACGCATGTGGTCAGTGCCACAGGCTGCACTGGACAGAGACGTGACATACATAGCAGGACACATTACAGGTATGGTGACATGGTGCAGGGGTTGTACACAGCGGTCTGGCCAATGATGATGTGAGGTGTCACTTGGTAGCTGGAGGCCACACTGTGCATCACTAGGACCCTGTAACAGTACGGGAACATGGCCACATTCACGGGGTGTACATCACTATAACGCACACCCCATAGTGTGCAGGTGGGGACCCTTACCTATGTGGTCATCACCCTCACAGTACTATGCACCCACACAACGTGTCACAGAGGAGGAACATGCACAGGAGGCCAGTATGGCTGGGACCTATGGCATCAACAGGGTAGTGCACTGCATCACCATTACAGGTTAGTCACCATGTGGGTTAGTGATCATTTCTCACCGTATATTAGCATACACCCTCACACCAAGCACCAGACATACATACAGACACACACACACTGTGGTGACCACACATGTGTATATGGACAGCCGAAGTGTGTGATGCACCACACCGGCCAACGTCATGCTTCCCACACTGACGTATGTACAGATCTCTATAACAGTGTACAGGGATGTGTAACAACTGGGACATATTCCCCACGATATGTGACATCTCTGGTCACACATTCGGACACACATGGCAGTGCTGGGAATGATACACCTGCCATATGATGACACGTTTGATAGACATGCAGCAGTATTGATTGCATTATGTGTACCAACACTATATCTTGCAAATGTGCTGCTATATGCACACGGGAGGTTGTTGGTGTTACAGGTGCCATGTGACATATAGTTGGTAACACCTGACTGCTGTGTATGCATTATGTCAGCACCATCACGTAACAGCGACATAGCATACTGTTTGCACATGGCATGATAGGATGGTGTGTGACAAAACTGTTAGCCACCCCCTGCACACATACATCTACACAGGTGGTTCACCACGTTATGTACACACATCCCTCCATACGTGCTGTTTGTATGTTACCATATACAGGTGTCAATGATGGGTCTGCATTGCGACTGCATGTCATAGTTAGGTGCAACTATGTTACGGACATCGGCCACTGCACATGCATGGCTGCTGCATGCACAGTACAGATGTCACATGTGTCTCCTGTTGCCATGTTTGTATGCATTGCTATTGTTGGACATGTGTGTTGACATACATAACACATGGGCTGTGGTATGATATCACGGGTGTCACAGGCGACCAGTACAAGGGTATGTGTCCTGGTCAACATTGCTAACCCCTGTAGTGTGAGCATTCAACAGACATGGACCCACCTTCAATTCACATGTGTAGCATTGATTAGGCCACTGTTATGCACAAGGTACATCAAAGGTTATGTATGTATGTGTTGTGGGTGCAGTCCATGCACACATCCACACAATCACATGTATGACATATCCAGACATGTGTTCATTGGTGTACAGCAACAGTCAGGTGTCACAGCTGTGTAAGGGCCGTGGTATGTCTTGAGCCAACCTGTTCATGTATACTGGTATCATTGCAATGCTTAACACCTGTTGGATCCCTGTTGGTACATGTGTACTCTGCATAGCTGGTGTACACCTCTGTACAGCCCAGTGGTCATGTGTCACATGGTGTTGTGGTACTGTAAGGCTGTGTAGTGCTGCACCGATGACATGGTGCTTACTTGACAGCTACAGTGTACACTGCAGTGTGTACATGTGTGACCTGCACCTGTGACAGCTGTGATGGCAGCTGTGTGTGTACAGGTCACTGCATGTGTGACCGCCCTGTGCGTGAGGACAGTTATACCTTACTGTGCCCTTCTGTACTGTGCCCTTCTGTGTGTACACTCCATCTGCATGCACGACAGGCCTTTGCAACAACTAAGTGTGTGAGCATGCCCAGTATGCTGTTGTGTAGATGGACAGACAGTACAGTCCATGTACGCAGTTGTGTAGATGGACACACGGTACAGTCCAATCTGAGACCTTCCGTGTTTACACTCCATCTGCATGCAAGATGGCCCTTTGCAACAGCTAAGTGTGTGAGCATGCCCAGTATGCTGTTGTGTAGATGGACACACAGTACAGTCCATGTCCGCAGTTGTGTAGATGGACACATGTTACAGTCCAAACTGAGACCTTCCGTGTTTACACTCCATCTGCATGCAAGACGGCCCTTTGCAACAGCTAAGTGTGTGAGCATGCCCAGTATGCTGTTGTGTAGATCGACACACAGTACAGTCCATGGACGCAGTTGTGTAGATGGACACACAGTACAGTCCAAACTGAGACCTTCCATGTTTACACTCCATCTGCATGCAAGATGGCCCTTTGCAACAGCTAAGTGTGTGAGCATGCCCAGTACGCCATTGTGTAGATCGACACACAGTACAGTCCGAACTGACGTATATTACCAGGTGTGCGGCCATGGCCAGTGACACCTTGTGTTGGTGATGTCCATCTGTGCATGGGCATGGCCGTTGACATCCTGTATTGCCATGGTGGTCATCCAGGCAACAGATGTCCATCTTCAACGTCAGGATGGATGCCTACCGAGTACACACTGGGTGACTATCTGGAAGGGTGTACTGTCTGTGGTGCGTACTGTGTCTATGTATTGTTGTTGTGGTGCTCCATACATGTATAGTTGCCCTGAGTACACCACTGCCGTGTGGTTGTATACGTCTACCGTGGGACAGTACTATATCTGATCGTACACTCTCTATACAATCCCTGCGGGCATCCTGGCATTTGCGGATGTTGACACGCGCCTAGAAGAATGCCTGTGGGGCTGCGGTGTTTAGTAATCTTGGTAGCGCATTCTGTAAATGCGTCATGCTGTAGTGTGATAGGGTAGTTAGGTGTAAGTTCGATTCCCAGCCCTGCCAAGTGTGTGTGTGTGTGTGTGTGTGTGTGTGTGTGTGTGTGTGTGTGTGTGTGTGTGTATGCTCCCATCTGCCTGGGGACTCAGGTTATGCTTTTAGACGCTTCACACCACAGATATATCCTGCTGACGTCTTTGCCTTTGCGGATGTTGACACGCACCTAGAAGAATGCCTGTGGGTCTGCTGTGTTTAGTAATCTCGGTAGCGCATTCTGTAAATGCATCATGCTGTAGTGTGATAGTAGTTAGGTGTAAGTTAGATTCCCAGCCCTGCCAAGTGTGTGTGTGTGTGTGTGTGTGTGTGTGTGTGTGTGTGTGCATGCTCCCGTCCGCCTGAGGACTCAGGTTATACTTTTAGATGCTTCACACCACAGATATATCCTGCTGACATCTTTGCCTTTGCGGATGTTGACATGCACCTAGAAGAATGCCTGTGGGTCTGCTGTGTTTAGTAATCTCGGTAGCGTGTTCTGTAAATGCGTCATGCTGTAGTGTGATAGGGTAGTTATGTGTAAGTTCGATTCCCAGCCCTGCCAAGTGTGTGTGTGTGTTTCCAGCTGCATGACAACAGTACATTGCTTTTACAGTATTCATTCACCATAACATCTGTGCGGCATCTTTGCCTTTGATGCCGCTGTCTACAGGCTAGACGTATGCCTGTGTGATTTCCGTGATCTACTACTCACGGTTGCACGTTCTGACACTGTGTAATGCTGTTGTGTGGTACAGTGGTTACGTTCGTGTTCTGCTCACAACCCTGCCACATGTGTGCGTGTGTGTGTGTGTGTGTGTGTGTGTCTGTGTGTGTATGTCTGTATCTCTCTCTCTCTCTCTCTATATATATATATATATATATATATATATATATATTTATCTATTTTCTGCCCATAACTCTGCTCTTGCATGGACAGCTGACTGTTTCATGTATCGCATATTTGCATAGCTTTCACATACCAATGGGGTATGTTGCAAATCCCAACATTGTCTATGCAACGTCTGTGTTACGGGCGGTGTTACATGCCCTTACAGGCATTTGCTGTATAGCTTGGCAGACATCTATCCTTGCTGTACTCTCACTCTACTCGTACACGCCGGAGGCTTCATGTATCATGGCCTAGTTTTGCTGTGTGTATGTCTATTTGTGCTGTGTGCATGGCTGTGGGTATGTCCCACTATCATCATTTGTAAAGGTGACAGCCCTATAGGTACTTCATGTAGACTGCTGTGTCATTTGACATGTCAACATATACCTGTGGACAGTACTGAATGTCCTACTGCAGCGCTTTTCATACCTTCTGCGTTATCTTGCAGTCGATAATGCTGTTTCCTCACACATGTATCTGTTTCTGATCATACCACTCCACCTCCTAGAGCAAATATCTGGACAAAGCCTTAACTGATAGTGGGACACATAGGGGCAGTATTGACATGTTGCTCTTACAAACGTAGATAGTTGACACAATAATAGGTTTTGCATTAGTATGACTTTTCTGACAGATTTGGTGTCTTAAACTCACATGTTTGTCATTATTTCATGACTTCAGTTATCAGGAATTTATCAGAATGGTACTGATGTTACGTGGAACACACCAAACATATGAGGCAGAACTCTGCACATTCTGCGTAAATCTGTACAGTTGCGGAGTATGTGTCTGATACAAGATATCAACTTTCTGACACCAATACACACACTGTATGGTGGCATCACAGGCCACATGCCATTACATTTATATTGCAGGACACACCCACCCGGAGGGTTGTATTCCTCACACAGGCCAACAGCTGCTTATCCACACTAATTAGTCTTTCATGTACCGTATGTACGCCGGTATTTGCGCTTTCCGCCAGTGGCAGAGCTCACGCACAGTATGGGGACTGGACATTGTAACGGTGACACTGCATGACACCCTGAGGGACACATTTCTTTTGAGTCTATTAACCTTCCACATTGACTTTCACAGGGCATACGTTGTCAATCACATTTGTCAGAGTACATGCGTATGACTTGTGCATGTTTTGTCATTTGTCATGATGTCTTTCTTCTCACCTGTCCACCTAGTATCACTAGTTCTGTACATGTATTTTAGACAGGTTACCTTCATACCCCTAACCTGTACACATTATGGGTAAACGCCCTGACGTTTGACCTTTGCTCTTGTTACATTTGTCATAGTAATGTGCCTTTCTGGTAAATTACTGGCAAGGCATTACGAACTGTGCGGTTAGATAATAGTGACTGACATTTCTATGTCATGATTAGTAACACTCATAACATTCATATTCCTGACTACGCCAGTATTCTATCAACGTTCTGACTTTGTCTGGGGTATATCTAATATAGTCCCTATTTGTATTTCATGTACTATGACTTAGTGCAGCTGTCTTATTCTGACAGTTTGCCAGTTATGCTTACCATCTTGGTCGTACGCATGTCCATCCATGATAATCGCCTACATGACACTGATATAGGGCCCTACATATTACTACAATGGTTTACGCAATATCCAGTGGATGGTTTGACCCATTATTGAGAATATAGGCATGTGCTATACCCACATCACTCCCACGGGGCGGGCCTACTAAATCTCTGCCAAACAACACCTAGGCCCATTTCTGCATACCCATGATTCCCATACCTGACACCCCTCCACAGTACCCATTACACATGTTTAATGTGAGCGGTACTGAAGTGTAGAGACACTTATATGCATTCCCCACTCTCCGGATATCAGTTCGTACGTCATACATTCTATCGACACATGTGTCATTACCCTTGCACCTGCTACTGTTGCATGTACAGCTATATCGTATTTGCTGAGGTCACTTATTTTGCATCAATGTTGGTTGACACTACGTATGGATCAATATTTGGGGTCCTGCAATGGACACCTATATGCATGTTTAAAGAGTAGAACTTGCTGGACTGTCACTTTCTGGCCAATGGTTTGGAAGGCAGCAGTTTATTCACCTTTCGTGCATGTCTGTTTGTCTATCCATATTAGCTATGCCGTGGCCTATTTATGTACATATGTCATATCTACCGGACATATGTTTGCTGTGTATACATATATACATGTACAGTCCTCATTTCATAATTTGCTTTGGTTTATGTCTGTGGATTATGTGTATACACATATATCTATATCCATACCATACCTTTCCACTGTACAGATTGTCGCAGAGTGTACAGCTGGTTGGCTCTTTATCTTCAGTGTGTTTTTCATAAGCTTGTGTCTATCTGGCAATTTAGTGGCATTTCATTTAAGACTTATGTTGGGAAATACTGGCAAGCAGTTCAGGTTATGACTGCATACCTTTCAGAGAATCCATGCTACTGACACACCCGTTATTTTATTCACTTTCTATGTTTGTTCTGGCATATATCTGGGGTTTGTCCCTATTTGTACCGGTAGTTTGCATGCCTTTGTCCGGTTTCATACTTTACGGGGTTAACAGGTTTGAGCCATGTATATCTAACGTGGGGGAAACAGCATTCATTTACTATGCTGTGAGTGGATCACACACGCACGGGCGCACTTGCATTTACATGTTGTGGGTTACATCTGTTTAATAAATGTGTGCTTGCGTGGCCTTTCATACGTCTGACCATAACACTTACTCATCTGTAGTCTGGTTTACGGACTGGTGTGAAACACACGGTTCACCTTTATGTATTTAACTGTGTGTACAGCACGAACGCATTCATTACACTTTACGGGGATATCTGCAGTGGTTGTAGGTCAACCGGGACTGCATTCACGTTGGACGGATGCCGGAAAAAGTATTCTGTTGCTGTTCCACCTCATTGATATGCATACCCATAGTACTTAGCTACATCAACATACGCCTCACCACTTCATTTACAACACAGGCATCCATTCCCCTGCTGTGGGAAATGCAGTACTACATATTACACATTCCGTATTGCCTACTGCTGTGGACCCCAGCTGCATTGTTAATCACTCCGAGGATATGCAGAACACCAGGGCATATAGTCATATCACATACACGTTTCTGATTGTCAGGGTGTTCATGTAGTGATCTGGGTATGGGCTTGTCCACTTGGTGAACGGAACTTCCCTGGCTGAGTTCAAATGTCAGATGAAGCATGTGGACAGGGAGCATCTCCCTATTATAAACATTTTACCTGTATTTATAGACACATGTTTGGGCACCTATCAGGAACTTATTCTGTTGGCTGTACATATTATGGGTGGGGTTGTTACGGTTCATACTCCACGGTGAGGGGGGGGGTTCCCATTCACATTTGACTATTACCTGTATTCATTCATACGGGGATTATTTTCTGGGACATGTTGTGACTACAGGTATGCAGTTGTACATTACACAAATGTCATGGCTTGTTACTGTACATATGTACGGACTATACCTCTCGACCTCTTTAAGCAACAAATCTGCGCAAACCCTACATGATGGGGAGAGTAAGAGGGACACATTTTAACTAGTTTCCTTACAAGCTTATAACGTTGATAGAATACTAGGTTTTGCATTGTCATGACTCTTCTGTGGGATGTGGAGTGCTATACTTAATGCTCATTATTTCGTGAAGTCAATCCACATCTATTTACCAGACAGACACAGGTTGTCGGAGGCACACAACACTATGAACCAACACTCAGGTTATTCTGCGAATATCTGGACATTTGAGTGATATGGTACGAACCTCTGTAATACGCTGTTGTGATCTGATACAGCAGTAGCTCGGCATTAGGGACAGATGTCGGGACGTGCTGGCAGACAGTTGAGTTTCAGACTTCATACTCCGGACATTAATGCCATTGTGCAAACTGTCATTCTATGACATATCTATGTTTATCCTTCCACATGGATATATTCCTGCTTGCACCTGTTATACATTCTACGGATCTCACTCCTCTGAGCTCTCCATACTCCTGCTCCTCTCTACCCTCCAGGTTAACCAGACTTAGCTGACACTCACTTGACTCCCAGTATGTCATTGTTGTACATTTCTGTATTACCACTACAAACTCTGGATTTGCACATGTTATGCATGTGTATTTCCTGACTTTATGCCTTTTACTCTTGTATTTTACCTTTAACATTATGTAGCCTTTATTTCCTTGTATTGCTTGTGGGGCTTTTCTACCCAGGCATCCGCTGTTACTGGGCACTTCTTCGCCCAGTGGACTTCTCAGGTACTCAGACTGCACATACATGAATAACTTCTAACACCTATCTTTGCATATTGTACCTGCTGTTGTACCTTTGTCTCACTTGTAGTCATGGCTCTGTCCAGATATCTAACTCACACGGGTTGTCTGGTATGGTCGGTCACGCCGGCACACACTAGGTATCCCTCGCACTTCATCAGGGTTCTCCTGTTAATGTCGGGTGTCTTCCTCACCCTTCTGCCGTTTGCCACTATGCGAGTGTGCAATATATTCTCCCGCATATTTGTGTGGGGACACGTATCACGGAAGGTGTTTTATCCTGGGTACTGGGTTATGCATGACCACTCAGGTCTGGACAGTGTCTTGGGCCTGTACTTCACATTCTGACTTGTGTCCAGATATGTACAGGATTGCACATCTTGTCGTCATACCCGTTCCGCTATTTACACAGGTTACTTATCCCGTAAGGGATATTCCAGAAATTGGACCATTCCACACAGAAATTATATCGAAATGTATTTTGGCTTTATGAAAATGTGCAGGGGGTTTAACATGCAGGGAATACATGGTTTGCTATCCTGACACTGCCTAGGGTGACAATACCTACTACATATTTGTAGGGGTCGGTATGTGTAGCTGTGTCTGCAACGGACCAGTGGGCCACGTACGGGTGGATTTGGTGGACGTTCTGTTATGGGGCTGGGTTGTGTGATGTGGAGGGTATGCTGGGTAGCCCATTATGCAGCCAGGTGTGTTGCATTTGTTATGGCCAGTTCCATCAGGACCAACCTGTGGGTATGTGACGGTGACATATCTATACATTTTGATCGCGCATTTACATGATAAATATGTTTGTGGGATTGTGTTCTACACTATGGCCTGTCTGCTCGTCTTGCAGCTGTTTCTCCATGTGTTTGTGTTTATGTCCACTTCACCCGCTGCCCCCTCCTATACCTCTGGTTCACCTTTTCTGCATATGACACAGTGTCGCCTTTGCGGGTTTTACCATTACCCATCCACCCCACTCACATGCAAATTACTCACATCCGATAGCTCACTACTTTTGTTGTTGGGCCATGACCCGGCCAGAGTAGCACATTTACTGCCCTACAGGTGTCGGGTACCTTTATGGTTGTGTGGACTACCCTGCCATGTTTGCTTCCCACATGCTATACCTCACACACATAGGTACACGCCCATACTTCACTTTTGTTACTTAGTTGGTATACCTGGGTACTACCCGTTCGGCTGTGTCACATACTAGTTTGGCTTCTACCGATGACTCCCGGGATTTGCACACCTGTTGTACTCACTGGGGGGATGGCACCTTTTCCAGTGTCCATGCTATTCCTTCCAGATATCCGACTGTTGTGGACAATGCCTTCCCACACTCTATGGTACTGTTTCCACCTTTTCAATTGGCCACAATGTAACATTTGCGGTGGATACAACACATTTTCCACACTGACACATACCCACGGTCAGCTCGGCAGATAGAACTTACAACTCTTGCCTATATCTAAGCTTTAGTCTTGTAGCATTTCAGTGGCTTATTCTTTTTCTTATGACATTTATGTAATATACGTGTGAAGAACAACTGTTTAATGCCACTATTACATGACGTCTGAGGGATAATTATGTCCTATAATCTCTGCACATTTGCCATGTTTACATGCTTGTGTCAGGACACATCTGGCCGCAGCGGTACTGTCGCTCGCAAAGTGGGACAGGTGGTATTCTTAGTCGATGGTACGGGTCATACTGTTCCTTTTGGCCTACATGTGTCCTTATTGCTGTAGCTGTTTCTATGCTCCTGATTCGTTTACATGTGTATTCTATTCCCTATCACATTTGTTATGTGGGATATAGACATACCTTTTGTATGTGACTATTACATCCCTTGTGGGATATGATTCGGACATGACAGTCACTACATATATCTATTTTTCTCCTCATGTATTTTGCTATGGACACATCTGTACAGCTATGTATCCTCCCTCACATTATGGGTCAGCTGGTGACCCTCTCCATTGGGCTGGACATACCTCCTGGTGGCGCCCTAGCATATGATATGTTTCACTTCCACATGGTATAGCTATAAACACTACGTTGGACCATGGGCACGTGTTTTTTCTGTCATTTGTTCAAGGGTAGGGACCTGTTATTCCCTATCGTGCATTTGTATTTGCTTCTTCATTTTCTGTTCGCAGGGACTATCTTGCATGCTTTGTATACGTTTCAGTCTCCACGGACACTGATAGGTGCGAGTATTACTGCAGGCGGACTATACTATTCAGCAGTTTAGGTTGCTCATCGACAACCGACATTGACACGCCTCCCTCCGCAACTTCGGTACGCCCCATGCACTCGCGCACGTTTACTATGCACATGGCTGTGGCGGCTGCACACCTTCATTAATATGCATATGGCGCTACTACTCCATATATACGCCGCACGGCCGGCGCAAGTCTTACACTGGCCTTGCGCCGAGCTTCATGAATCCGAGGGATACTCTCTAGAAGGGCACACTCAGATGAAAATAAACCAAACTCCGACACCATCCTTGCATCCCTAACAAATTGTCCCTTAACAACCCCTTTCTTTTGGGACAATGGGTGACTACTATCAAAATGAAGGAAGGCTTCCTATATATGGTAAAAACAAATCTCCCTTTTATGACATCCTTTTCAAGTTTGACATCAAGGTAGCTAATACTCGCCTCACCAATGTTATGAGAGAAATGTAGAAAGTCGGTTGTATTATTAATATAGTCTAAGAAAATGCCAATACTTTCTCTGTTCCCATTCCAAATAAAAAAACAGGTCATCCAGGTATCTCAAATATAGAATACTATTTTGACAACCTAGGTGTTCAAAGAGAAATCACCGCTCCCACTCACACATAACCATGTTCGCCTAAAGAGGTCCACAAGCTGCTGCCATTGCAACCTCAGTCTGCTGACAAAAGAACTGCTCATCAAAATTAATATAATTATTCCTTAAGACCATTTCCATCATTCACTTCTTTAAGTTATGGCAACATGTTATATTTAGAGTCTGCTTCAGAATTTTAACTGTTTCCTAAGTGTATTGAAATATGAGGCAGACCAAATGAAATTGTCAGATCAGAATATTCTACCTGTCACAAAAATATATTAGTTTGATTGTGTATGTACTCATGTAGAACAGTTGTATATGTCTTGGTTATTTTTTTAAAGACTTCTAGATAGTATGTATAGCCTAATACTAATTTGGTTTCTTTATATCTCATCAGTAATGTTTTTTTCAAAGAAAAGGGACCATATATTTCAATATATATATATATATATATATATATATATATATATATATATATATAGACATGTATGCCAAATATAAACTTAAACAATTTAATAGCATGAACCAGGAACAAAGTATGCTTCATGGTGTAATATTATTTTGTTGCAAAAACCAAAACCTGAAATCTAATTGACAGTGGTATATTCAGCTGCAATGGATACAGATACCAAACACGCCAAACACCACCAAACATAGGCAAATGTGTGTAAATATATGTATTTATATATATAATTTATATTTATAATTATATTTATGGGCATAAGTAAATATACACAGGTGCAACATTTCATTGTGTTGCATCCTATCAGCTCACAACGTAATGGCAAAAAGTCAGTGAATTACACCTGTTAGTTCTTAGCTCTTTGGTAGAATGTTAGAATGTCAGTATTTCAGGAAAGTAGGGCTCATCTTCACATGGGACCCATGATACAACTTGAGTAGGGGTTGTCTATGAGTGTATTTTGCAGAGATGTTATTCTTTTGAACAGTGACAAAGACAAAGAAATGAATATCACTCACCATGCACACACTCACACACACACACACACACACACACACACACACACACACACACACACACACACACACACAAACACACTCAAAATATTTTCAATTAAATGAAAAAAAAAACATGCCCTTATAGCCGAGAAAGTGTATGAGAGAGCATCATTACAACAACAGGCTAGTTAAGATTTTACCAGGTTGTATGACTTTTCCACAGTTTTATCTACTACTAAATTAGCAATGTTAATACCTGTTATTGAATATGTTCAATAATGTATTCAAAAAAACTGTCTATGAACATTAGTGAGTAGTTTTTTCAAATTAATAGTTTTGCACTTCAAACTCAAATTTCAGCATTGCTCTTCAAAGTTGGTTCTTTATAATGAACTTCAAACATGATTCTTAAAAAACAAATAGCATGAAGTTCTTACATTGATATGAAAGGCTATAATTCTTAAAGCAATGTACCTTTGTGTAGTGAATCAGAACATTTCTGATGGATTTTTTCAGAAATAGAAAACATTTAAGAACAAACAGAAATTGTAGTCAATAATATATCTCAAAGAAAAAAAACATTAATTTCATGGTTTAATTTTATATTGCTGTTTATAGTGCTGGCACCATAAAGAATAATGAACAGTGGCTGAAAGCAAAGAGAAGAGCTGTAAAATGTAGTCATTTCAGTCTCTATCTCTAAAGTGCATCTGTTTATTTAAAGACCAAAACTATCAGAAGAATGCGCTTTTAAATTATGCTTCAGAATGAACAATGACATGGTGCTGATTCACTGAGTGAGGTTTTTTATTATTTTCCTGTAGCTTTTTATGTACATATTTTAGATTTAATATTATTTTAACTATAGAAGTAGCCTATTGCACAAATGTATTATATTTATTCTTCTGACTTTCTTAATATTTAAAGGTATTCATGAATAAAATCATATGACCGATTTTTTTCCTGACATTTGCGTGTCAAAACTTTTTAATCAGTGCAGTCTTTGTAGTACTGCTGCAGAATGTATACACTTTTTGTTGTTGGAAAAGATGCAGTTTTAATTATGAGTGAAAGTACAAAGGTTTATCTGTCTCATGTATATGTGTGCAAGCAGCAAACCCCTTTCATGTGTCAAGCATTCTGCAAAACGGTACTGAATTGTCTAATTATCTGCAACATTTATATTTTGCATAAGATATTAGCATGCTAGTGGTGACTGGATATATTTTCCTAGTCCATTTAATGTAGCTAACTGAGGGCTTCCAAAGTCAACAAAGGTATAATTAACAATCCACTCTGTCCCTCCATTCCATTGTCTATCAGTTCTAGTGTAAAGCACAGTATCTACTTTATATATAAATAGATAAATTAATCCTGCTCCCAGTTTTTAGTTCACTCTTAGATGAGTTTCTTATTCTCAGATAAAATACTTTTTTAGAGCAAACCACTGGAAGAATATGCCACATTACTATTTATTTTGTTCAAGACCTGCTAGGAATGCAGATTCAAAGTCAAAATTACGTTTTGCCTTATACAGTTAAAATGTGACACATTATTATTTTAGGTATCTTAGATAAATCGGCAATGTTACATTCCAATATTTCATAAATGCTGGCTAAGTTAACATTACTTTAAATTTTATAAATAAACAATTCCATCATCCCCTGATTACCAAATTAATTAAATTCTAGCATTGTAGGGCACCTCAAGCCTATCTCAACATTTTTTATTGCAAAGTAGAGGGAGTGAACCTGAACAAGAAATAAATACCAGCCCAATACAAGATACACAAATTCACAAAGTGATAGACACACACACACACACACACACACACACACACACACACACACACACACACACACACACACACACAGACACACACACACACGCATGTTCACATGCACACATACTCTTGCAGGACACACGGAGAACATGTGCATTCTATTCCAAAGGCACTCCTGCTGAGAAACAAACTGATAACAAGTGTGCCAAATGAAAGTACAATGTCTCACCTACTATCTGTTACTCCCTGTATCTTATCTCACCTAGATTCTGTAGTTCAGAGATTACATATATTTCATTTTCTGCAATGCACCCACACTTCTTGCACTAACTGATTTACATCCAAGTCATCTTTTCCAAATGCCAGCTTGTGAGGCGGGCCACAACTTGGGGTTGTGAGTCAGTATAAATTGGACGAGTGGCTGACTCTCCGCCTTGCCACTCACAAAAAGTACTACTAACTTGACAGCTACACCATGAGCTGTTTCACGAGGCCCATTTCCACCATCCTTGCCTTTTTCTCCAGCTACTAACTTTCCACCATTTGCCTTGTTGTGCATTGCTCTTATCCAGCTAAGTTCACTGACTGCTGGTTCAAGTGCAACTGTATACAAGTTCACCTTGGTCTCATAGAAATAACCTAACAGGTTACAAATACATGTATACCTTTCACTTATGCTGGAAAAGGCAACAAAGCACAGGATAACTAGAGATTTTTGTCATTAGTCTCCTTTTAATTCTTCCTGCCTAGCCAAAGCTGTCATTTACGTGTCTGACATTCCTCTCTTCCACCCCATGCCTACCCTGTTATACTTCTTTAAAGCTCTTTCTTCATTTGCTGTGTTATCATTATCATATTCTTCCACATATCCTTCTTTCTCTACTCTGCTTATATTTACCGTTCATTCATCATGAGCAAATGCATTACAAATTCTACAGTCGAGCATATGTCTTCCTTTTCCATTATAGCTTTACAATCTTACATTTAAACTGTGCATGTGTATTATGTCTTTCTGTACATACATATTTTCTTTTTACTGCAACTGTAGTATTTTATACTATTGCTAACTCTGCACACATCTGTGTATGTCACTTCATTCTTTATATTTCTTTTATTTCCCAGTCTGACCCTGAAGATTTTTAATTCTTCAAATATTTTTTCTCTAAATTCATTGTTCCTATTTTCTTGTATTTTTGTGTTTCACCAGGTTGAGTCTAGAACTGGTGCACAGGGATCAGTGCTCTAGTCTGGCAAAGAAATAATACAAACATAAATAAATATACTAGAATAGTTTGCATGTTAAAAATTAAGAAACATTAATTGCAAATTAAATTATTTGCATTTTTTCTGTGCTACAAGACTAACATGGTATCTTGTTCTTTTGTATTCAAAATTTGTCCTACAGCCAAGAGTTTTAAAGTTGCATAGACAGGCATTCAGCCTAATGCTTGTGTGTTCCCAGTACTTAAGTTACAGGACATTACATAGTACTAGTTGCAACTTGCATGAATTTGCAAATAAATAAATAAATAAATAAATAGATAAATAACAACACTAATTTATATAAACTGAGAATGTTAATGTCAAAGAAGTATAAAAAAAGAATTCTTGTTTAAGGAATCAAATGCTTTATGACAACTTACTACCAGTAAGATAATTTAGAGTTCATCTTTGGTCATAAGTTGATCATAATGTAATACACTTGGTAGTTATAAAAATAGAGTTATCATATGTCTCTATGGAATAAATACAGACTAGAAACCTATTTATATATCCATCCATAACTCCTTTTCCTACATGAAGTTGGGGCATCACAGTGATAATCATCTAGAGCCAAGGTTCATACCACTGGGTGGCTAGCCCTGCTACAGCTGTTCTTCCATAATAAACCCTCACACATTCACTCACATCTATGGCTAATTTAGAGTGTCCAGTCTACCTACTACATGTGTTTAGAATGTCAGAGGAAACCCACAGTAACACAGGGAGGACATGCAGACTCCACACAGAAGGCATGCCAGCAAAGATATGAACCACAGAATTTCTTACTGTGAGACAACAATGCTATCTGCTGCACCACTATGCCACCCCCACAGAACAGAAACTAGTTTCTACATAACTTAAGCCTTTAAAATTAATTGTTGTTAATATGGCCAAGATGGTGATTATTGTTCATTAAGGGTATTGTGAAATAATTATTTGGAACTTCTAGATCTTTCTTTGCTTCATATACCACGGTCATTGTAGCTGAACGAAAAGAGGTGTATGCATGTTAGTCTGCAATTCTTGCAATCCTTGCAGTTCACTGTACTATTAATTTATTATTTATTTATTTATCTTTGTTTACCAACAAAGTCTTACAAGAATAAAACCCTTCTTCAGAGAAGGCCTGGGAAGGAAAGCACCATATTTAACACCAGTTTTGAGATACATAAAACACAGTTATGCGGTACTAGAGGAATACAAACTGTTGATAAGAGTACATCTGTGAGAGCAAAAGCTTTACAGAAACATTGTTTAGAAACAGAGCATGTGCATAGCTTAATGTAATTTTACAATTATTTGGTGACAAAATCCTGAGCAGTAGCTTTACTAATTCTTGCTTTTCTTTCAGAGTTATATTCATTTATATTGGCAGACTTGTTTTAGGTAGTTCTGTGGTACACATCACTTTTTATTTCTATTTAATGATTAAAGCTGTTATAGTTACTGCATCAACTCTTCATGGAGGTGTGTGATGTATTTATAAACTCTTCTGGTTCCATCCAATTTCCTGAAAAGTTTATATTTCCTTTGATGTGAAATTTGAACAAGCATGCTGCTGTTTCTTTATCACCATTATGGTGGATGGACTTGCCTAGTGTCACATGGACTGTATGCTTTATTGCCAAATAGTCCCTTAGTTGCCCACTGATCTCTTCTGAGCATGGATCTGTAAACAACCTCAGATCTTAATCTGAAATACATTATGGTATTGGTTACCTGAACTTTTATTCTAACACTAATCATTAAACTTTTAAAAATTATGGTTCAATTGTAAAATTGGAAACCACTTGCTAATTATGAATGTCTTGCTTTTTGATCTAGGTGGGATGCTCAATTCTGCTATATAATTCCTACAATTTTACATGGAAAGCTAGTTGCAACATTAAAGGCTTACTGTGCTTGTATAGACTGCACTCTTTCAAATATCAGTCTTCATTTTCAAGGAGATAAATTATTTACCTAAATAAGTTGTTCCACTGCTACCAGACTTTGAAATTCTTTCTGTTTGTTACTGGAATTGTGCCAAAGCAAAGCATATGCTCTACATAAGTGTATGTATCTATTTGTAAAGTCAATCTGCACACCCAATAACAATATTGTAATTCTACATGTGCAAGCTACCAACCCTACCTGGGGCACTCATCCTGTTCTCTCAGTCATCATTCCCAGATGCCTGTGCCCCTCACTGCAGTAAACTAATCTGCCCACCCTAGATGGTGACATTTATTTACTTTAAATACTGCATTGGAAACTGAAACACCACTAAATATTGTGTGTCCTATACTACTGCTTCATTGCCCTTCCCAAACTCTGTACTAAGACATTTGCTGAGTAAATAAGTTATCTGATATTCTCCTATTCTAATCTGCTCTTTTGCCCTATATTCTCCCTCCTTCTCTCTAAGTCTCTCTTAGCAAAGCTGTGCCTCACCTTGAGATTTTCTGACCTGTGCTGCTTTCTCTCCTCACTGATTGTTCCTCACCTGACTTGCTTTCGTCCATCTCCCTTGACTCCTACTGGCTCCGTTAAGCCCTGCACAGGCTCATCTCCTGCTCCCTTACTACTACCCCCCATTCAGCAACCACCTCTGACTTACCAATTTCTGGCTATTTTTAAACCCTTTCTCACCACCCCCAAGCCCCCCTCAACTATCCCTGCCCCTTCCCTCCCCCTCCCTCACCATCCTCCCCTCCAACTCCACCCTCCTCTTGCCACTTTACTCTCTACTCAGTTGTACCTCCATTCCCTACCCCCTCACTTCCCTCACCCTATCTGCCTGTAACAGCTACCTTAAACAATGACTCTTCTTGTACACGTCCCTATTCTCACACTAGTACCCCTTACCCTAATCTACAACCCACTGTATATTTATACCACTCCTTCTTTTGACACTGCATAGCTACCTCCCACTCTGCCCACAATTTATACAACCTCACCTCACCTACACATTTCCCTCTTGAACCCTTCTCTCACCCACCCACTTCTACTTGTCCAGCCACAGCTTCACTCAACTACCTCACTCATTCCTACGACCCAGTGCCCTTCACTGGTTACATAACCCTTAACTCCACACACAAAGATGACTGGAAGTCTCCAACAAGTGTAATGAGCTTTTAAAATAATGGAATCCTGTCCTTTAATACCCAAGGCTTATACATTATCTAGTCAAGTATTCTCTGCATGGCAACAACAGAAAGACTTTCAATGTTGGCAATTCTTTAATAGTATGCTTATTAAAGCTTACTTGCATCTTACAATCTCAGACAAGAAGCATTAAAGCATTGCTACTTAAACACAGAGCAACAGGCACTTTGAGTAATACGCATAAATCAACAGTACAAAATATGACAGAAACCAACCATTCTGCAAAATCAAGGACAGATGAAAAGCCATAGTACTTGTGTCTACCTTGGATGGGGACACTGCACATTTACACTGCATAAGGACTGCTTGCCTTCCTTGGGCGCGTCCAGAGTCACTCACAGGGGGAGTGGGGTGCAACAAGTATGTCACAATTTGAAATGTCTCTGGCTGACTGAGATGGCCCTGACACATTTGTCATACCTCTCAACCTCAGAGCAAGAAATCTGGACAAAGCCATACACAGAAGTGGGACAAAGGCCCAAAAATAAGGACAATTTTTAAATATTGCTCTAATAAACTTAGAAAGATAATAGAATAGGTCTTGCATTAGTATGGCAATTTTCTGAAGGGTATAAAACCTGACTCAAATGTCTGTCATTATTTTCTTCAGTCTTTAGTGATTTGTCACTAATTTATACCAAAAAAACACAATTTTGCTTATATGAAAAATGGACCAAAAAATGTGATGCAAAAATATAAATAGCCACACAATAGGATTGGCTGAACCTGTCAAAGAAGGGACACTTTTAATATTAGTACTGCTAACTTGAGCAGCTGACAAAATAAAAGAATACATGCATTTGTCAGGATAATCTATAACTTTGATTATTACGATTATTTCTTAATTATGTAAACCCTCAGTGTTTTGTTCAAAATTGCTATTTTGCAGAAGTTAATGGGGAAGAGCAACATTTTGAGCCAAAATCGGGACAGTTGAGAGGTTGGCTATGCCTAATTCTATAAAGCAATTTATTTGCATGTACCTCTCAACCTGTTAATGCAGTAAATCGGGAAACAAGGCCAAATATATTGGGGAACATATAAACAGTACTAAAAATTGCTCTTGTATAAATTGAGACAGTTGATAGAATAACAGTTCTTACTTTAGCATGCATTTTTCTGAAGGTTATGAAGTCTGAAACTCAGTGTATCATTATTTAGTGACTTAATTCCTAAATGATTTGCCAGAAAACTACAAATTTTATGAAGAACAAACCAAAAATAAGAAGCAAAAATCTATTCATTCTTTGAAAATCTGGACAGTTGGGAGGTATAGTTCAGCTGGGCCTGTCTGAGTTTGCTGCCCTTCCCCTGACAAAATCATGGTTGAATGGAGCCTCTGCAGCCATTCCAATGAACCATTACTTGGCTATTTCACTCCATTTACCATAAACACTAATGTGCATACTGCTTTACTTCTATGATGAGTTGGACTTCATTTGAAAGTTTTATTTTGTATTTTACAGCACAAACACTAAGTCATCTACTAAACAAAGCAATGCAGTCTCACAATGAAAACTTAGCATTAAAACTTCTCTGCCCTTGAAACTCACATTCATTGAAACAGCATTGAAACCCACATTCAAAGAAAATACATTTTGCCAGTGGCAGATAAAGATTAATTTTGGGCTGTTTTCAAATCATAGGCCCCTTGCATATGAAACATACATGTGCTCTTTGATACACCTTCCTCATTGTACTAAATTATATTCCTTGTAAAATATAGTACAGTTGTTAGAGGCGTTTTAAATTTGTTTTGAACATTTTTCCAGTAAGCAATGAAACAAAAGCATGCACCCATAATGGCAAAACTGCCCAGTTCAGAACATTTATCATAAAAGTCTACTCAGACTTCCACAGCCCAAACATTATTAGTAAATATGCGCAATTCTACAGTCCACCATTATCAGTAAATATGCACAATTCTACAGTCCATTATCAGTAAATATGCACAATCTCTGAGGAAGTAAAAGTCATCTATATAATTCCACATTAAAGAAATCTGTAACTAATGAAGAGGTTGCTGCTAGCAAACACCTTTATATTTCATGGTTTCTTCGAAAAATAAAGTATCTGTTGCCCCTCAGGAATAAATTGACTATATTACATTAAAAAATGATAAGCTAGTAATATTGCAAGAGGAAATGGATGGCAAACTGATAACAGACTCATAGTTAGTATCTTCACCAAGGAGAACATTCTCAGTACGGCAGCATCCACCACTTGTGGGAGTAGAACCCACAGCCTTCTGCATCAAAAGCAAGTACACAACCCGTTGTGCTATTAACAAGGAAAACCAATTTCACTAGCAACACTAAACTTCTGTTCCCTGCAGCTCTCAGCTCCTTGTAAAATCTACTCAATACTCAACTTTGCAGCACAAGAAAACTGGAAAAAGCCAAATGTATTGGGGGTCAAAAGCCCAAAACCAGGGACACAAACATTGCTTGTATAATCTTGGAAAGTTTCTAGAACCATACATTTTACTGCCAAGGTCCCTGTGCAAAACAGTCAGAGCAACATACCACTAGCCAAATCAGCTGCTTTGTAAAAGAGGAAGACTGAAACCTCTAGTACAAAACACCTGGACAAACCCAGTAATGAGGAATACAGCCCTCAAACATATTCAGTGAATTCAGTTCTTGCCATAGCTGTCAACCTTAGCACAAAAACTGGATGAAGCCAATAAAGGGGAATACAGTCCCAAAAATGGGACAAATTTCAAATATCATCTTATAAATACTGGAATTGCAAGCAAAGCATATATCTCCCCTTAAGTGTATGTATCTATTTGTAAAGTCATCTGCACACCCAATAACAATATTGTAATTCTACATGTGCAAGCTACCAGCCTACCACAGAGCCCACTCATCCTGTTCTCTCCAGTCCATCATTCCCCCCTTAGATGCCTGTACCCCTCCACTGCAGTAAACTAATTTGCCCACTAGATGGTGACATTTATTTACTTTAAATACTGCATTGGAAACTGAAACACCACTAAATATTGTATGTCCTATACTGCTTCATTGCCCTTCCCCAAACTCTGTACTAAGACATTGCTGAGTACAAATAAGTTATCTGATATTCTCTGTTCTAATCTGCTCTTTTGCCCTATATTCTCCTCCTTCTCTCAGTCTCTCTTAGCAAAGCTGACCTCACCTTGAGATTTCTGACCTGTGCTGCTACTCTCCTCACTGATTGTTCCTCACTGACTTGCTCGTCCATCTCCTTGACTCCTCCCCTGCAGGCTCACTCTGTTTCCCTACCCCATTCCAACCACCTCTGACATTTCCTTTATTTTAAACCCTTTCTCACCACCCCAAGCCCCACCAACTATCCCTGCCCCTCCATCCCTCCTCACCATCCTCCTCCAACTCCACCCTCCTCTTGCCACTTTACTCTCTACTCAGTGTACCTCATTCCCTACCCCTCACTTCCTCACCCTATCTGCCTGTAACAGCTACCTTAAACAATCACTCCTTCTTGTACATCCCTATTCTCACAGTACCCCTTACCTAATCTACAACCCACTATGTTACCTCCTTCTTTTGACACTGCTAGCTACCTCCACTCTTACAATTTTATACAACCTCACCTCCTACACATTTCCTCTTGAACCCTTCTCTCACCCACCCACTTCTACTTGTCCAGCCACCTTCACTCAACTACCTCACTCATTCCTAAACCCAGTGCCCTTCACTGGTTACATAACCTTAACTCCACACACAAAACACAGTTCAAGCAAAACAATATACAATAAAGGAAAACCCAAGTGCCTCATACTCCTTGTTCCCAAATCTCACACAATTCTTTCTGTCCTCTCTCTCTTGCTGTCAAGTGACATACATCCCGACCCTGGCCCAGCTTAACATGCATCCTCAGATTCTACCCTCAAACATACCACCACCCCTAACCATAATATCCCACCAAAACACATATCCGTTTACTCTATCAACCTGAGAAGCATAGTAAATAAAATTACTGAATTCCATTCTTGGATCTCTCACCACTCTCCAGAAATAATAACCCTTAGTGAGACTTGGTTAAAACCTCATACTCACTCCTGGTTATAACATCCTAAGTCTAGACATAACAAAAAGAAAAGGAGGTGGTGTTGCAATCCTATACAGAGATAACCTCACACTTACTCCTGTACCTTCCCCCTCCCCCCAATTCCCCTGCTGAACTCCTTCTGGCCAACTACAGAATAAACCCCCACAACTCTCTATACATAGCTGCTCTCTACATCCCATCCAGTGGCAACCTCACTGTACTTGAAAATTTACTTTCCACTCTCACCTCAGACCTCCACAATGAGACTATCATAATGGGAGATGCCAATATCAACTGGACCACACTCACAAGCATATCTCTCTCTACCTCTATAAACCTACATAGTTTTTCCCAATTAGTCACAGCTCCAACCTACACCACCAAATCCTCAATCCACTCCTCCATACTTGATTGCATCCTTGTATCCCATCTTCACAGATATCATTTTCCTGAAAACCTTCCTGATACCCTTAGTGACCACTCTCCTACCAAAGTCCTCCACTTTACTCAACACACACTCAAACCCCACATATTTAAAAACCTGCGTAAGGTAAAAACTTGACCCACAAACTCCAACTATCAGCTCTCCTTATTGACTGGACCTTTTCAAACATTTTACCTCTCAAGGACTCCAGTCATTTAGTTTAACAACACATTCCTCAGCATTTTAAACTCCTGGCCCCGCCACAGAATCAAGTTAAATCATTGTGTCTCACTAGCTTCTCCCTCCACTTTACACCACTAAAAGGCACAGGCACTCAGTAAAACTCAGATCAAGCCGTTGCCCATTCACCTACAACAATACCGACAACTGTAACCAGGCGTAATCAAATAAAGACAGCAAGAATTACTATACTAATCCTCCAAAGCACAACTTTATAACCCCAAAATTCTGGCATACTGTAAACAATATCCTACATCCGAAACCCATCCACCTCCAAACCACACCCACGCCCTCCTCTCCAAACTACTACTAGCACAACTCACTTATAGAGTCCATTATGAGCTTATGAATCCTCCAGCCCCATATAAAAGCATTGAATCAATCCTTCTACTATGTATTTTCTGAAGAACATGAAGTCTGAAATTCAAATGCCTGTCAATTTACTGCTGACAGAACAAAATGAAACAAAACGCATGCACCCATAATGGCAAAACTGCCCAGTTCAGAACATTTATCATAAAAGTCTACTCAGACTTCCACAGTCCAACATTATTAGTAAATATGCACAATTCTACAGTCCACCATTATCAGTAAATATGCACAATTCTACAGTCCATTATCAGTAAATATGCACTATCTCTGAAGAAGTAAAAGTCATCTAAATAATTCCACATTAAAGAAATCTGTAACTAATGAAGAGGTTGCTGCTAGCAAACACCTTTATATTTCATGGTTTCATCGAAAAATAAAATGTCTGTTGCCCCTCAGGAATAAATTGCCTATATTACATTAAAAAATGATAAGCTAGTAATATTGCAAGAGGAAATGGATTGCAAATTGATAACGGACTCATAGTTAGTATCTTCACCAAGGAGAACATTCTCAGTACGGCAGCATCCACCACTTGTGGGAGTAGTACCCACAGCCTTCTGCATCAAAAGCAAGTACACAACCTGTTGTGCTATTAAAAAGGCAAACCAATTTCACTTAAGCAACACTAAACTTCTGTTCCCCTGCAGCTCTCAGCTCCTTGTAAAATCTACTCAATACTCAACTTTGCAGCACAAGAAAACTGGAAAAAGCCAAACTGTATTGCGGCGGGGGGGGGGGGGTCAAAAGCCCAAAAACCAGGGACACAAACATTGCTTGTATAATCTTGGAAAGTTGCTAGAACCATACATTTTACTGCCAAGGTCCCTGTGCAAAACAGTCAGAGCAACATACCACTACGCCAAATCAGCTGCATTGTAAAAGAGGAAGACTGAAACCTCCTAGTACAAAACACCTGGACAAACCCAGTAATGAGGGAACACAGCCCTCAAACATATTCAGTGAATTCAGTTCTTGCCATAGCTGTCAACCTTAGCACAGAAAACATGGACGAAGCCAATAATAGGGGAATACAGTCCCAAAAATAGGGACAAATTTCAAATATTCATCTTATAAACTTAGAAAATTGCTAGAATAAAAGGTTGTGTTACGCTTGTGCTACTATGTATTTTCTGAAGAACATGAAGTCTGAAATTCAAATGCCTGTCAGATTTACTGCTGACAGAACAAAAACAATTTTCAGCAGAGACCCAAGGAGAAATACTGCTGACACGTCTTTGTAAAATGACAGGGCACCAGAGCAAATCCACACAAACACAGGGAGGAGATGCAGACTCCACACAGAAGGCACCCCAGCCAAGAATCAAACCAGAAAACCTATAGCTGTGAGGCAACAATACTGCCACTGCACCATCAAATATGTAAGGAAGTAAACATTCAGAAACCTGAAGTCTGAAATTCAAATGCCTGTCAATTTTATTTCAGATTTGTTAATCTGGACAGTCTGACTTGGAACAAAAAAAAAACAATTCTCAACAGAGGCCCAGGAAGAAATAATGCAGACATGTCTTTGTAACATGGGAGGACACAAAAGCAAACCCACACAAACACAGGGAGAAGATACAGACCCCCACAAAGAAGGCATCCCAGCCAAGAATCAAACCCAAAAACCTACAGTTGTGAGGCAACCATGCTACCACTGCACCATCAAATATCAAACCTTGCAATATTTACAAACCATAGATTTTATGAGGAATAGAACACTTGAGGGCTACTTGTACACCTTGTTCTCGCAAGCATGTTCCCCTAATGTGCCAGCAATAGTTACCATCATCATTGGACCTGCTGTATGAGCCAGTATTCCGCACCACCAGGATGGGCATACCAAGCATCCCTGCCTATACACCATCAGTCCCCTGAAATGCTTGTCAGCTCAGGTATCCTGGGCTGTAGGTAGGGCTTTATCCCTCTATGGCAGTAGCACAGGCTAGAACAGTCCAAAATAAAAATTACAGGAGTTTCCACCAAACACTGAAACCAGGTAAGCCTTCATGATGCTGGGAATCAACCTGTTTCAACTGGTGATCAGAATTCAACAGCTCCCTGTCAACATGCAGCAAGGACAAGCACTTATCCCAGTTAGGTCTAGCAAAAGCAGGCTCCAGGGGGATTCCTCACTTGGTATTCAAGTGTGGACAAAATCGAAATGCTGTAGTTCTGATGGAAGGTCCGGCAGTCCTCTCCTATTCTATATACACTGTACCAGATTTGTTGTCTGATAAAGGACTTAAAATGAATTACTGCTGTATTAGTTACAGCTCAACATCACTGTCAAAGAACATCATCAGTGGTGCTTCAAAGGTATTGCACCCTTGATCTTGATGTTATAATTGCCTGTGTATTCTGAGAATGTCCTGAATGCTGTCTCTGCACACACATGCAAATTACTAGACTCCTTCCATTTTTGTAAGAACAGATGTCTCTTGGTAATGAGTCTTAACAATATCTGGTTAGATGATGCACATACATACTCACACGCATGCACACACACACACACACACACACACACACACACACACACACACACACACACACACACACACGCAAAACGCATTAATCACACTAGCTTGTGAAGGCTAACTAACATTTACTTACTTAATTCTGCACCTTCACTCTGTACTTTAAAACTTTTCTTCTTCTTTCTTCTTCTTTCTTCTTGTTCTTCTGTTCTTCTAGGCACACGCTGCACAGCTGACAAAATCCACACCACCCAAAAACGTAAAATCCAATAAAATACAGTTATGCGGTACTAGAGGAATACAAACTGTTGATAAGAGTACATCTGTGAGAGCAAAAGCTTTACAGAAACATTGTTTAGAAACAGAGCATGCACATAGCTTAATGTAATTTTACAATTATCTGGTGACAAAATCCTGAGCAGTAGCTTTACTAATTCTTGCTTTTCTTTCAGAGTTATATCCATTTATATTAGCAGACTTGTTTTAGGTAGTTCTGTGGTACACTTCACTTTTTATTTCCATTTAATGATTAAAGCTGTTGTAGTTACTGCATTAACTCTTCATTGAGGTGTGTGATATATTTATAAACTCTTCTGGTTCCAGCCAATTTCCTGAAAAGTTTATATTTCCTTTGATGCAAAATTTGAACAAGCATGCTACTGTTTCTTTATCACCATTATGGTGGATGGACTTGCCTAGTGTCACGTGGACTGTATGCTTTATTGCCAAATAGTTCCTTAGTTGCCCGCTGATCTCTTCTGAGCATGGATCTGTAAACAACCTCAGATCTTAATCTGAAATACATTATGGTATTGGTTACCTGAACTTTTATTCTGACACTAATCATTAAACTTTTAAAAATTATGGTTCAATTGAAATTGAAACCCTTGCTAATTATGAATGTCTTTCGATCTAGGTGGGATGCTCAATTCTGCTATATAATTCCCTACAATTTTACAACGACTGGTTGCAACATTAAAGGCTTACTGTACTTGTATAGACTGCACTCTTTCAAATATCAGTCTTCATTTTCAAGGAGATAAATTATTTACCTAAATAAGTGTTCCACTGCTACTCAGACTTTGAGAAATTCTTTCTGTTTGTTACTGGAATTGCGCAAAGCAAAGCATATATCTCCCCTTAAGTGTATGTATCTATTTGTAAAGTCATCTGCACACCCAATTACAATATTGTAATCCTACATGTGCAAGCTACCAGTCTACCACAGAGCCCACTCATCCTGTTCTCTCCAGTCCATCATTCCCCCCTTAGATGCCTGTACCCATCCACTGCAGTAAACTAATCTGCCCACTAGATGGCGACATTTATCTACTTTAAATACTGCATTGGAAACTGAAACACCACTAAATATTGTATGTCCTATACTGCTTCATTGCCCTTCCCCAAACTCTGTACTAAGACATTGCTGAGTACAAATAAGTTATCTGATATTCTCTATTCTACTCTGCTCTTTTGCCCTATATTCTCCCTCCTTCTCCCTCAGTCTCTCTTAGCAAAGCTGCACCTCACCTTGAGATTTTTCTGACCTGTGCTGCTACTCTCCTCACTGATTGTTCCTCACTGACTTGCTCGTCCATCTCCTTGACTCTACCGGCTCCGTTCGCCCTGCAGGCTCACTCTGCTCCCTTACCCTACCCCCATTCCAACCCACCTCTGACATAATTTCCTTTATTTTAAACCCTTTCTCACCACCCCCAAGCCCCACCCAACTATCCCTGCCCCTTCCATCCCCCTCCTCACCATCCTCCTCCAACTCCACCCTCCTCTTGCCACTTTACTCTCTACTCAGTGTACCTCATTCCCTACCCCTCACTTCCTCACCCTATCTGCCTGTATCAGCTACCTTAAACAATGACTCCTTCTTGTACATCCCTATTCTCACACTAGTACCCCTTACCTAATCTACAACCCACTATGCTATACCACTCCCTTCTTTTGACACTACTAGCTACCTCCACTCTTACAATTTTATACAACCTCACCTCCTACACCTTTCCTCTTGACCCCTTCTCTCACCCACCCACTTCTACTTGACCAGCCACCTTCACTCAACTACCTCACTCATTCCTAAACCCAGTGCCCTGCACTGGTTACATAACCTTAACTCCACACACAAAACACAGTTCAAGCAAAACAATATACAATAAAGGAAAACCCAAGTGCCTCATACTCCTTGTTCCCAAATCTTACACAATTCTTTCTGTCCCCTCTCTCTTGCTGTCAAGTGACATACATCCCGACCCTGGCCCAGCTTAACATGCATCCTCAGATTCTACCCTCAAACATACCACCACCACTAACCATAATATCCCACCAAAACACATATCTATTTGCTCTATCAACCTGAGAAGCATAGTAAATAAAATTACTGAATTCCATTCTTGGATCTCACACCACTCTCCAGAAATAATAACCCTTAGTGAGACTTGGTTAAAACCTCATACTCACTCCTGGTTATAACATCCTAAGTCTAGACAGAACAAAAAGAAAAGGAGGTGGTGTTGCAATCCTATACAGAGATAACCTCATACTTACTCCTGTACCTTCCCCCTCTCCCCAATTCCCCTGCTGAACTCTTCTGGCCAACTACAGAATAAACCTCCACAACTTTCTATACATAGCTGCTCTCTACATCCCACCCAGTGACAACCTCACTGTACTTGAAAATTTACTTTCCACTCTCACCTCAGACCTCCACAATGAGACTATCATAATGGGAGATGCCAATATCAACTGGACCACACTCACAACCATATCTCCCTCTACCTCTATAAACCTACATAGTTTTTCCCAATTAGTCACAGCTCCAACCTACACCACCAAATCCTCAACCCACTCCTCCATACTTGATTGTATCCTTGTATCCCATCTTCACAGATATCATTTTCCTGAAAACCTTCCTGATACCCTTAGTGACCACTCTCCTACCAAAGTCCTCCACTTTACTCAACACACACTCAAACCCCACATATTTAAAACCTGCCGTAAGGTAAAAAAAGCTTTGACCCAAACAAACTCAACTATCAGCTCTCCCTTATTGACTGGACTTTGTTCAAACATTTACCTCTCAAGGACTCGGTCATGGGATTTAACAGCACATTCCTCAGCATTTTAAACTCCCTAGCCCCCTTACGCAAGATCAAGATTAAATCCACTGTGTCTCCCTAGCTTACTCCCTCCACTTTTTCACTAAAGGCACAGAGAGACACTCAATGGAAACTCTGGATCAGAACCAAATTGCTCATTTACATACAACAATACAGACAACTATGTAACCAGGCAAATAAATCAAATAAAGACAACAAAAAATTACTATACTAATCCTCCAAAAACACAACTTTATAACCCCCAAAAATTCTGGCATACTATAAACAATATCCTACATCCAGGAAACCCATCCACCTCCAAACCACACCCCACACTTACTCCTCTCCAAACTGCTACTAACTTCAACTCATACTTCATAGAGTCCATTAGCAAACTTATGAATCACTCCAACCCCAACACCACCCCACCTGCCTTCCCCCAATAACCCTAACCTCTCACCGACTTACAGCCTACAAACAGTATCTACCTCTTACATAAAATTGCTGCTCCTTAAGTTCAAACCTTGCTCTCCCTCCATAGATGGACTCCCTCCACTCTATCTTCAACTAGCTGCTAACTCCATAGCCTTCCCCATCTCTATCCTCATAAACAGATCTATTACTGAAGCTACAGTCCCGATCATCTGGAAGAAGTTTTACACTATACCTATCAACAAGGGAGGTAACTCCACTGAACTAACTAACTATAGGCCTATCATAATATTATCTCCCCTATCCAAGATCCTGGAAAAATGTATACACAAACAAATTCTAAAGCACCTCACCAAAGGCAACTTAATTACCTCCATCTAACACGGTTTCTGCCCTGGCCATAGCACTTCTACAGCTCTCATCTCATTCATAAATATTATTGTTCAAGCTAGGGAACAAAATAAACATGCCTCTTGTCTCTTTCTTGACCTATCAAAAGCATTTGATACTATCCACCATCCATTACTCCTAGAGAAACTCTCCCACCTAAACCTATCCCCTGCCACTGTCTCCTGGTTCTCTAGCTATCTTAGTAACTGCTCCCAGTCCGTCAAATAGGATTTAGCTATCTCCTCAGAACTTCCAGTAGTGATGGGAGTTCCCCAAGGATCAATCCTAGGACCACTGCTTTTCAACATATTTACCAATCAGTTATCTAGCTCTACTCCACACTCATCTCTAATGCAATATGCTGATGACTCCACAGTCATCACTATTGCAGACACACTTCCCATACTCCATTCTAAAACTCAGGAACCCTTCTTGACTTTCGAGACCTGGCTCAACCAAAACCATCTAATCCTAAACCCAAAAAAGACCAAACTCCTTCTCTTTCTTCCAAAAACAATGGCCTACCTAAAACCAAACTTCTCCATCTCCTCCCACAACAACACACTCATCATGGTGGATAATCACACTAAACTACTTGGGGTCATCATAGACGACCAGCTAAAATTTGACCAGCATGTACTAAACAACATCAAGAAAGCCCACCAAAAACTTGGCCTTCTTTACAGAAAGAAAATTTTTCTCTCCTCTCAAGCAAAGATTGCTCTATCACATGCCTACCTTCTTCCAACCCTTATTTATGGCTCTCCGATTCTCACCAACCTGCAGACCTCTCTTACGACCAAACTTGAATCCATCTTTAACAATGTAGCAAAATTTGCCGCTGAACTTCCTCGCTCCTCTCACCACTGTCTTCCTCTACAAAAACTGAAATGGTTAGAGCTCCTTCATAACCTTCTTCTCTTCCAGCTCCAAATAATCCATTCCATTTTATAGCAGCTCACAATCTGCCCTGCCATATCACCCATCATCTCATCCTACACCCCAACAAGGTCACTCTGGAACTCTGACCAACACCATCTGACTATAATCAAACCCAAACTCAACATAGGAAAAAACCTGTATAGCTATTACCCTGCCAAACACTGGAATAAACTCACACTGGACGTACAAAACACTACATCCAAACTTCTATTCAAAAAGACTGTGAGAAATCACCTTAGCTTAAATAAACTCTGCCTCTGTTATCAGCCACCTGACTAGCCCACCTCTCCAGACCAATCTTTCACTTCTTTTTCTCCTACTAGTACCTAACACTACCTCCTTCCAAACTCACCCTCCCTTCTTCCCCACTAAAGCCTTTCCCTACTCTTACCCCTAACTGTCCTTTACTATTTCAATATCTTCACTAGTAGAATGGTCAACAACTACTGTTGCACACTTATCTCTCCTTCACTGTTACATAAACACCCCATTTAGCTTCTTTTCTCTTTACTTTAAATTCAATTTCTCCTGGACTACCTACCTTAATATACATAGCTAGCCAACATTATACATAATCTGTAATCAGTATTATTATTGTATACTCGCTTTACATTGTTATGTATTTTTTTTGTATACTAGCAAATGTTTTTATTCTTGGTGCTTGTATATATTTTGTAACTTTGGGGCTTTTCTCCCCAGGTCTCCACTGAAAAAGGGCCTCGGCCCAGATGGACCAACCCGGTCAACAAATGTCAAATAAATAAATAAATAAATAAAATCTTACAGATACCTGAACAGAGATCTATGCATCATCTTCTATACCCTCAGGGACCCACTGGCTGTGGACCTCTTTTTTCTCAAAAATCAAACAGTTCTACAATACCAGAGACAAGGATCTAAACCTTCATCAGCAAATTAACAAAATGTGTTGGAGAAATAGTTTCCTTACACAGAATCTTGCCAACCTCTGGAACAGACTCCTGCTGCAAATTAATGCATTAGCTTCTTACATATGAGAACTTCATGACTGGATGGGTATTCATAAATTCACCCTTGACTTGATTAGCATGGCCCTCCTTGAAAAATGGAAGTACTGTCTAAGGTGGGTATTGGCAAGGTGAAAATGATCACAAGACTCAGTTATTTTGTATTTCCCATGATCCTATGACATTCACAAATCTTGGACTGTGGAGCATTTCCAGCTAACAGATAGGAGGACTGTAAAATTGTATGTTTTAGATAGATTGATAGGTATTTAGATTGATAGATGGAAAGAGAGACAGAGGGACAGATACAGACAGATAGACAAGGTAATTCATGGGCTAGCATAATAGTCGATAAATTGTCTGGCTACTGATTTTTTTTTTCAAATGAATGCAGTCTGACATTTGTAGCACTGCCTCTGTGGATGTTTGATGCTGCATTATTTTGGTCAACATTACTGTTTACATGTTCACAGCTGAATTAATATTGTATATTATGAACAAATTATTGCTCTGATCAGTACTTTCAGGGATAATGACATCTATTTTTCTTGCTGTGCCTAGCTCATTTATGGGGTCTAAACTACGTATATAGTCTTAAATGATAAAACTCTACTCTGGTTGGTTGCATCAATTTAAAACTGTGCACAATCTTGCTAAATAGCTGTATCCTGCACTTATGGGTTCAGATTGCCTTCAGTAAGAAGATCAGAGGAGACCAGCATTGCCAGCACCACTTATACACCCCCATATCAATGAACGACTTATCTGATGATCGAAGCACATAACAGCTATGTACAACTCTGTGAGCAGAAGCGGCTGAGTAAAGCACTTCCTCAATCTACATGGCAGTGACAACCAAAACACTGAGAAGATTTCCTGGAAAACCCCTTCCAAAACTTCCACCCTATCTCTATCCTCCTTGCACATTGAAAAATACTTGGAAAATTAATCTACAGCCAATTTTCCACTTATATACATGGTATGATCTTCTAACTCTTAAACAACATGGATTCTGGAGTGACTGGAGCACAATGACAGTGCTATGGCACTTACAGATGGGACCTTTCTCAACACGGATACAGGAAACCTTAAAGGTGCACTCTTCTTTGATGTTACCAAAGTTGTTGAACTTATGGATCACCTCTTCCTCCTTTACTCCTTACTGGAAATTAGAGTTAACTGCACCATTGTTACCTGATTCCACAATTTCTTATCAAATATGTATTTAAACATCAAAATCAGCTTATACTTATCACTTGCAGTACACTTTACCAAAGGATCAGCCTGGTGCTCCATACTCACCTCATTGTTGCTTTCATCCATTATTAACAAACTACCTTCTGACCTTCATAATCTTCCTATTACTTTGTACACTGTTGATATGGTTATCCATTCCTCACATTCAGCTATTGAAACCCAGCTTCAGTCTGACCTCCGCCCCTTAATTGTTGGCTAAATAACTGCATGCTACTCCTAAATCCCTCCAAAACAAAAAGTATTATATCTGAAACCTCACAAAAACTGAAAAAAAAAAATCACCATAATCTCAATAAGCCAGATCTCAATGATACCCCAATAAACAAGAACACATCCCTTAGATACCTAGGTTTATTGCAAGACAAGAAAATTAAACATCTATAACTACACTGAAAGGACAAGGAAAAAGGTCAGCTCTCTCTGTGATGCTAGACCTGAAAAACATCTTCTACTTCTCTCCAGACCAGCAAGAGCTACAGTAGGAAAAGGAGTCCTCCAAGCTCAACTCAAATATGGGTTCTGCCACCATAGCCACAGCTTACAAGAAAATAAACATCCACTCTTCAGTCCTTTGAAAACAAAATGTGCCAATTGATTGCCAACTGTCCCCAAAGGAACACCACTACACCACCCTCTCCAAATCCATATGTCTTCCAGTCACCTACAAAAGTGAGGTACTTCTAGGGTCTCAGCTTTTCAAACTACATCAACCGGGTACCTTCCTGCCTCATGCTGACAAGCTCCATAAAAAAATCACCCCATACAACATTCAAAACTTCTCCTAATTCATGCCCTCCCTCTCTCCAGACCCCACAAATGAATCTTTACTGTCCTGAGCACTCCTTCATTCTTGTACCCAGACTCTGGCAAACGCTCTCCTAAAAATACCTCTTTCTCCAAATTCAGAACTCAGCTTAAAAGACACCTCCATTAAACATCTGACTGCAGTCACTTTTCCATTGGGCACAGCACCTTACCCTTCTTTCACCTTCATCATTTCTACTTCAGCCTTCTCTTCTCACCTGCTGCTTTCCTCCTATCTTTGCTGATACATTTAAACTGCATTTATTTTTCTCCTCCGTTAATAATACTTGTTGTTTCAATTCTCTGCTAGACTTTGTACATACTGTGATTACCTGGTGTTTGAGAAATAGTTCTGTTTTACTTTTTTTTTTTTTTTTTTGTGAATTTCTTCATCTGGGCTGTACCTGCTAATGATCTATTGTGGTCAGTGTACTAAACTGGTAAAAATAAATAATTAAATAAATAAATTAAATAAAAAGAAAATCAGTGTGACTTGCCACTGTGAAGATTAAACTTAAAAGTTAAAGTATACTGAAATGAGTAGTAAGTGCCCTCTTGACAAGTAATCCAGTCCAGTGATATCTATAGTCAGGCATTCCATACAAGCCTTTTCACTGATTTATTAAAATATTGTTTCTACTTGAACTACTTCTCGGACCACTACTACTTTCTTCCAGTTACGAAAGGACAGTACCAGATCAGCTGCTACTGTGCATGTTGATAAACATTTATTAAACATATTGTCAGATGTTTGCATAGACGTCATGGAATTTAAAGTACACAGAGCACTGAGCAGACTGCACTTTGATACACAGGGTTATTCCAGGGTAATTACTAATAGCCAATCAGTCAATCTCTCATTTTTAGGTGAGACAGATGCAAGGTACTTCAGCTGCTTACCTGTGGGCATGTGTTCTCTGAAAACTGGCAACACAATAAGGGCAAAAGACTATGGTAGAAAAGCAAGTCTTTTCACACATAATACAGCATGGTACTTCTTCAAATTAACCTGACATACATTTAAAATCAATCATAACAATGACATGCCGTGTTGCACTGCCAGTAAGAATGATAAATGTGAAAGTGCTGTTATTACTAATGGCCTGTTGTGATTTAGTAGCCAATATCTTTCAGATGTTGCTTATTGTTATGGATTTTTATTACAGATCCTATTTTGGGAAGAATGGCAAATGAACCAGCAGGATTGCTTTTGCTTCTTCATCTTTTTCTTGTATCAACACAATAACCATTGGGCATCTCCAATGGTGCATGGGCCCATTCATTCCTCAGCGTCTATATTACATAATCAAACTTTCAAAAGTTCAAACATCATATGGTCGACACCATATGATCAAACTTTTAAAAGTTTGAAAGTGTAGCAAAAAAAAAATAAACCAAAGAAAAATCCTACCTGAACGGTTTAAGATTGCCCCGCTGCAGCCTGCACACCCCCTGTTCTATAAATATACCAACTCCAACATCGCACTACAGTGCAGAAAAGGGAAATCTTCCCATTCTGCACTGTACGGAGATCTCCGTTGAAATGTTCAAACTTTTAAAAGTTCGATCATATGGCATTGGCCATATGACTTTCGAACTTTTAAGAGTTTGACAACGTGATACAGACCCATTCCTCAGTGGTGAGGAACATCCTCAGATTGGCCATGGTGCGATCCTGCACAGGAGTTGTCATACGAGCAGACAACGGAGATACTTGTGCTCTCTAGTAATGAAAATATTTTTATAATAGCTCCCTAACCCATTCTATGGTAGTGATGTATACACTTGCATCATCAGAGAGACTGCCAATACATCCTCACTATTCTCTCATTTGTGCTTCTTCACATGAACACTGGAGCTAAAATCACCATTTTGGTCAACCACAGTGTATGTTCCTCCCTATACCCATTCCTCTTTTTGGTTCCTAGAGACCAGAGCCCCTTGCCATTAGAGGTGCTGGCAGGAGCATAGCTAGGATTAGTAGAAAGGGGGCACAATTGACAGATGCCAGTCAGTGGGAAGTGCAGTACAGGCATTCATTTCTGAATGCCAGTATGGAAATGGAACACAGCTTTTGCTGTCAGGACTAAAACACCTGCTTCGGAGCTCCATGTGTGCTATAAGCTAAATCAAGATGCTTACTACAGATTTAGACTTTTTTTCTCCTCAGTAGGAGCACAGACTCAAAGGACTTAGTGGTCCGAGGAGAGAGGTGAGGGACACTAGTTGGGGAGGGGGGGGGTATTTTTCCCCTAACTAATAATTGAGGGATTCTTTATCATAGATCTGTACTGAGTTGAAAATCAGTTGCAGGAATAGCCATCTGGTAGACCCCCATCTTGCAGGCCAGCACTATCTGCCACACAAGTGGCTTATCAAACACAGGTCACCTGAGCAGTTGTCAGGGCTTTATCTCTCTGTGCTACTATACTGGCTATGTGAACAAGCAAGGTTATTATTTAAGTGAAGTTCTTTATTTCTGACAATGTATACTTCTCTCTTTGGATTGTATACCTGCTTTCTAGGAGTAATTTTGGAAAAGTGTGTATCAGCCTTTCTGTACAATTGTGCATGTGCAAATGTCCTTAGAGACTAGCAATTACATCACATTCATCATTCTCATAGCAACAAATGAAGTTCACTGAGAAACAAGTGTATATTACATACGTGTTTCTTTAAAATTCCCAAAATACATGAATCATGAGAATTTTGCAGGTTTGTTTCAATATGAAGCAAACTGTCAATCTACTAAGACTGAATCATAACAGAAACTGGCAAAATGAATGGGAGATCAGTTTGGTTTTGGTTAGTGTTTGAAAGTTAACTGGTGTTGCAGAATTAAAAAAAGACTACACTTGCAGATAAAAAGACGCTAATATAGCCTCTTGAAATAGTTTTGAGTCAGAACTTATTCAGTTAAACTTATTCAGTTAATTTAAACATTTATCCTCTATAACTAAGTAAATGTAAGCTGCTACACATATAAAGATATCACCTACACCCCATTACAAAAGCAATTTTCATTAGGAAGCCTGACCGTTTTATAACTAGCTATACTACACTACATACAAGTTCATAGGTCCAACACTACATTTACTAGTATTGTTTCTAAATGGTCCCCAGTATCTCCACTCTTTTTCCATCTCTCTTATACACTTGACTCCCAGATAGTACCTCAATTCACAGAATAATGTTTACACAGTACTATGTACTCAAATCACATTGTTACAAAAGAAGCAGACTAGTCAGCAATGTCTTATGTTTCACTTATTAAGCACCCACTATTTACAACTGAATTTTGTACAGCTACAATGCAATTCAAACTATGTTTTAAGATCTCACTAAAGCATCCAATGATAATGTGTTTTAAAAATCAATTTCCCTTTTCTCCTTTTTGAATCTGTGTGCAACTACAACATATTTTATGAAATGTTCTCTCAGTTTCTACTTTTGATTGTCACATGCTGTATTCGCAGTCCTCCTTATGTTTATGTTATGTAGTGTCTTACATATTTGTTATTTGTATTATTGCATTATTGTTAATAGAGCTTTTATCCCCGGGCCTCCCCTGAAAACAGGCAACTTGCCCAGTCAGACTTTCTTGGTAAACAAATGTAAAATAAAATAAATAAAATGAAATAAATATATTTCACAGTTGGAGCCAAGAGTGCATATTACATAAAACAGCTACCGGGCATAACAAATCAATTGATGTGCTATGAATTCTTTAAAAATAAACCTGACTAAATTATTTATTATTTAATCAATGTTCCATTTTCCAACTGCAGTTTACACTAGCATATAGAAATACATTTTATTATAGCTTTTTTCCTAGGTTTCTACTCCTGTTATTCTTTGCAAACTTCTATGGCTGTTGAAATCTGAAGCAATGCTTATTGCCATATTTAGATATATGAACTGCTAAAGCAAAAATTAAATGTATTTTTTTGTATTTTTTATTAACAACTATGATTACTGAAATTTAAAGTAGTATCTATTGGCATGCTTACATGTATGCATTGTTAAAGGTAGTGCAGAACACCAAAACTAAAATGTGATCTTCATAGAAGTGATACTGTTGTTTGAGGAAAACACACAATACAAAAAGTATCAAAACAAAAAAAGCACTTCCCAGCATTCCTTAGCCAGCTCTGCCTACATTAAACTTGCCTGTAATTGTAATGTCAATAGATTGGTGGCTGCATTCTAGCTAGCATGTCCCTGGAGTTGTCTCCATGCTAGCTTCATTGACCAGGTCCTCCCAGCATCACATACACACTGCTACTTGAGTGCATATTGTTCGTTTAGCTGGTGGCAGGGGCAGTGGCGTGGTCCACACTGTAGGGTGGTATGGGCAAATTATACAATGTGGCCTCCTCACACAGTGTCAGCATGTAGGTAGACGGGACTGGGCACAGGATCTCACTGACATCCCTTTTCTACAAGCCCCAACTATACTAGAACCCGATGGATCCTGATGGACTTAACAGGCGGTAGTGACTAAAACCAGTGACCACCAGAGACAAGTGGACAACTTTTGTGCATCCTAAAAATCCAAGGAATCACTAGTTTATTCAGAAAAAGCTGAGATAAATTAAAATTTGTCCAGTATGAATGTTGTCAGTCTCTAAAAGCATAAAATAGTAATTTATTGATATAGTTCTGATGAAGTCCAGTTCATTTTAAGGATGACAGCACTTAACTATCATCAATAAGTGGTCTTTTATGCTTTAAGTGACATTGAATCTATTCATTTTGGACAACTTTCAATTTATTTCAGCTTGTTCTGGATGACCTAGCAACTCCTTGCATTTTTAAGTTACTAGTTTGTGGTCTCAAGGCAGCTCAGTTATTTTCAAGTTGCTGTATATATCAGATTATTACCAGTAGACCAGTCAGCATATTTAATATCAAATTCTTGACTGCAAGTTATGTGACATATCATTTACCACTTCAGGAATCATATCCTCCTCAGCCTGAAAGAAGGCCATGGACATCACAAGTAAAATGTCAGGTTATCATTTCAATCAATTGTAATCCCTAAATTCTTACTGTGTCTCAAACATGCGGGTACATCTTTTCAGGAAGATATGCAAACCACTGCATCTTCTGACATGGGTCATCAAGATGCTGGTGACCTGGTAAACTGTTTTTTGCTGGACTCTGGTACAACCAACCTATCTTGAGCTCTGCACTTGGACTTGACAGGAAAAATAGTCACACAGTATCTGGAAATTTTAATTTTCTTTCACTTGTGTTATACACTACAGTGTACTAGTCTGAATTACTGCTCTGTTTTGTTCTATTGTAATTTTTTATCTGAAACTGGTCTAGCTTGTCATTCCCCTAACACCAAATGAGAGCAAGGATTTCTACTGCTGTTGGTTCTGGTTGCATTGTTATTGGTTACCAGTCAGTGAACCTTTTTTAATGGGCTGTATTCGCTTCTGTTCTACACTTCACTTGTCTTGTTTGTAGATTTATTTATTGATTTTTATTTATCATTTATTGACCAGGTTAGTCTAACTAGGCTAGTGACCTATATTCATGGAAGAACCATTTGGCCACAGCATCAGAAAACTTCCCCTGCTCTTTTTGATAGGGACCATGCAATGTTCTTCATCTACCTGAGCTACCACCAGGTCAAGCAGATGGGACCTCAGTTTCTCATCTCTCTTCATGGACAATACATGCAAGAGTGCAGCACCTACCCCCATGCTGCACTGCAGTGTCAGCAATCAATCTACCTGGTGTAGGAATAGAACTCACACCATTCAGCACCAAAGGCAAGTGAGCTACCTGTTGTACCACTAGCATTGCTGATGGCCCTAGTCTATTTTGTTGGGCTATGACATAACCGACCAGCCTTGAACTCTGCTTCCACACTTGAGTGGAAAAGCAGTCCCACCACATCTTGAAAGTGCTGCACTTACAGCAATGGGTTTGCAGAATATACAACACGGTCCTGTAAGGCATATTATGGTATAAAATACTCATCCTTGTAGCTATTCTAGTTCTTCCATCTCCTGTTTTTTGGAATAAGTATGTTAGTGCTCAAGTATGTGGGGATGCACCTAAGTGCAAGAGGAAGTATTTTATGGCACTTTCTGTCAGATAGTGTCACTGGACAGAACTTTGATAATTGTTACTCTCTGATGTTTATTTCTTAACTGCAGCTGTTTGGTTATACTGTGATATTGTATCATTGCTGTGACTCATTGTTTACTGCCGTGCTATAAGCCACCCTTGTTCTGATAGTATTGTCCTATCCTGCTATACTATATATTTGCTGTGGCTGATTGTTTGCTGCACTTTTAAACCACCTTATTATGGCTGTGCTGCACGTGTTTCTGTATTACTTCTTCTTTTATACACAGTATTTATACAGTATTTATATAGTTGGATGTGAGCACTATATAGTAGCACTCATGCTAATTGCACATTCTAGTATTATCCATATTGTGCTATCCATCTGATAGAATCTTGGACCATTTTGAGTATTGCACTAAGCATTATGTGAAGTTATAAAGATCATTAATGCAAAAAGTTTGATTACTTTGCTTCTGTATCCATGTTTGCAGCCCACTGATGTTTGCAGTTCACTAATAATTGGTACTGCACTGACCGTTGCTCTGTAATATCCCTGCCTGCTGCATAGGCACTTTCATGTTGTAGGCTTCTTCAGTACTGTTGGTTAGTTGTGCTGTGGCATCTGAGCTTGCTGCTCAGTTGAGCCCTAAATTTATATATTACATTGTGCTGTACTTCCAGCGAACCTTATTGAGTTGTACTGTACTATGCTATATCGAGTAGTACTTTATTGCACATTATCATATTGAACTTTAATGATCTACATTGTTTCAATGTCATATTATCAACTTTTTAAATAGCTGAATTTCTGGTGATGAACTCATATGATCGATTATTTAAAAAGTCGAACATATGTTCGATTTCTGTGATGGCTTGGTGGTTAACTACTGTGACCATGGTGTATAGGGTCTTGGGTTCAAGACGTGAATAGCTGTTTATTATGCTCTGGAACAAGATTCCAATCTACATTAGGCAGAGCTCCTCCCTAACCTCTTCAAGAGAAACCTTAACGAGTGGATGGGAAACAGAAAGTTTACTCCAGGGATTACTTCAATGGCTCTGTTGGACAGAGGCACAGGAAACTAATCTAAGAGGGTGGCGAAAGCCAACATATTCAGGCTAGGCTTATAAATGCCTTCGAGCAGATAGCCTAGTACCTACCTATGAACCTATGTAAAAACTTAAAAACAGCATTTTATCATGGGCAAGTCCCCCTGCATTCCCCACACCCCCTGTTAATTATACATATCAACTCCATGATCACACTACAGTTGGGAAATGGGCATATTTCCCAATCCCACCTGTGCTGCCATCTCAAGACAATTCACTGTTTAAGTGAATATGACATTTATTTGACTTTTTAAATAGTCAAGCATATGAGTTTGATCATATGAAATTCAATTATTTCAAAAGTCAATCTTTGAACATAGAACCATTCTACTTTATAGGCTGAAGTTGCAGTGTTTTAATTGGATTTACAGTCCCATTATATATCATACAGCTTTTGTGTCATGCTATAGTATACTATGTTGCACTGCTTAACTGTCCTATTTTATAACATATAGCTTATTTTTCCTTCCTATGGACAAATGAATGAACCACATGCAACTCATATGACGCAAAAACATAAACATATAACACCAGTGGAGGATCCCATTCAGCCATTTCATTTGCAGAAGATGTGTCATGTGGCACTGCAGTCAGCAAGAAACCAAGTGGCACAAACTGGATGCCAGTAAAGCACACAGTGATGAGAGGTAGCACTTAATATGAGTATTAAACAGAGCCGGTTCCACAGAAACAGTATGTGCATCCTGCTAGAGTTATTTGTTTAGACACTTCCTAGCAAAAATGTCTTACCAACGGAGCAGCCAGTGGAACATATGTATGTCATATGTAGGGCATATGCATGCTTTAGGAAGTATTGTCTACCATAACAGCAGCACTTCAAAAGAATTGCATAGCAGTAATAGTGCAAAGTTCACTAGGTAGTAAGCAAAGCAGGTGATCTATTTGGAACCTGGACATTCAACATATATTGGCAGAGGTTGTACCATCAGCATGGTGCTGTAAGATTATACAGGACATAATATGAGATCATCCAGCAGCCCAAGGACATAAGAACAGAGACATGAAAGGAATATGTATGAGGAAGTACCAATGCTTCTATGTCCTGAGGCCAAATAGGTTAAGCACAACAGTAAGCAATGACCCATGTTAACTTGCTGATGCAACTGCAATTAAAAATTTTGTTTACACATATAAAAATATACACATACACACACAAGACTCTAACACATGCACACACACAAAGATACACAGATGCAAACTCACACTTTCCACAATTTCTAAGAAGATGCTCCTTATGTACAGTATATATATGCCCCTATGATCCAGGGATCTGCATAAGAGTAAGCATCATTATGATACAATAAGCAGTAAAGTATTAGTGTGCAGTATCAGATAAACATGATAACAGGCAAACCTTTGGATAGCAATTTTAGAGGTCTGATTGTTAGCAACAGCATTGCTTCCTGTTGCTGGGAAGTCACATGTCATTGGTGATAGGATCACATATACGGCCCAAATTTAAGCTTTTGTCTCTTGTTGCAGTACCACACTAAATGCTGATTGACTTTGTATAGAAATTGAACTATAACAAAAAAAAAAACTTGTTTGCTGCTTCACCTGGGAAATGGCATAATCTGGAGCTAGTTGTGCCATTATGTGACAAGATACAAACAGTCACTATCATAATCATATTTAGATCTAAAAATGGCTGCAAAATAGAAAAGATTCTGCACAAGCCAAAAAACCCCTTTCAGGGCTGGATACAGCAAAAGGGAAGATAGGCAGCTATCTACGGCCCATTGCTAAATGTGGTTCCTATAAACACAAAATGTTTCTCATTGACATCCCTCAACTCTGCCTTCTGTCCACTTCACTTTGGTGTGTGACAACTCTGAGTTCTCATTTTTGTAGATTCAATGTGACAGACCTCCTACAGCTTGTCACAGTCACAATATATCAATGTAGAATATCATGTGTACTGTCTTTTTAAGAAAAACAATGGTACCGTAAAGTGCTGAAAATGTTGCTGTCGGGATATGGTAAGAGAGTGTGTAGTGTAGCACTTGTATGCATGTGTGCATGTGTGCGCGTGTGTGTGCATGTGTGTGTGCGTGTGTGTGTGTGTGTGTGTGTGTGTGTGTGTGTGTGTGTGTGTGTGTGTGTGTGTGTGTGTGTGTGTGTGTGTGTGTTTGTGACACAGCACATGTGTGCATTTGTCTGCACATCTGTGTGAATTTCTATGTATTTCATAAGGTAGATAGCAAAGGCATTACCTTTCATCTGTCTCTGATTTTGCAGCAGGTCTCTAATTTTGCCTCATATGTTTATTGTTCTTCCTAAAATGTTTGATTTTTCTGTAAACTAATGAAGATTACAGTCAGTCAATAATGCTTGTCATTAGAGTTTCATATTTTTTTTCATAAATACGTATTGATGCAGAATCTGTTGTTTTAAGTTTTTAAGTAAATTCGAGTTTCTGCCTCTCATCTTTTCCCAGTTTTGAAGTGAAGCTCTGATTTTGCCTCATATTGTTACTGTGTTTCATAACATGAATTCTGGTAATTTAACAAGGATTAGATTCAGTCAGTACTGCCAGGCATTACTGCTGCATGACTATTATTGTTCAGAAAATGAATGTCAGTGCAAAACCTGTTGATTGTTTAACATATTAAGTATGGTTTCTGCCTCTCATCTTTTCCTGATTTTGCAGTATTTGATTTTGCCTCTGTCCTTCATAAAATGTTTGATTTCCTGGCATAAAAGTGAGGATTATAGCGAGCCAATATTGCCAGTCATTACTGTTTCATAGTTCTTGTTTAAAAAAGTGGATGTCAATGTATCGCTTATGAAGGAAATTACTGGTGTGTGATACTTAGTATACAGGATTATGGCTCTGAGCTGTCAATGAACTGTTTCAAAAAGTCATAATAACAGGGTTTGATTTCCTTCATGTCCATTTGTCTACTGTGTGACTTTAATCAAGTCAATAGACTAGAGTGATCACATGTCATCCCTGGTAAATGACATTTTTTTTTCTTTTGGGCATACCTGGTTAAAAAACAGATCAAATAATATTTTAAAATTGTCATTTTTTTCCAGGTCTTCATCCCTCCATCATGTATGGCTTTGTTCAGAATTCTTGAATAATTAAGCTGGAGGTATTTTGTGCTGCCAATTGTAAAGTCCATGGCTTTTTGATAAATTGTTGTGGACTGCAAACACTAAATAATGATAGGTACATGACTTTTAGATTTTGTTTCCTTCAGAAAATGCTTGTTAATGCAACACTTGTTATTTTGCAACTTTTATATATATATATATATATATATATATATATATATGTATATGTGTGTATGTGTATGTATTTATGGATAGATAGATAAATAGATAGAGAGACAGAGATAATATAGATAGATAGAGAGATATGAGAGTATTATATAATAAGTGAAACTCACTCATGTCAATGTCTGTTTAGTCGACAAACTTTGGTCAACAAAACAGATAGTCATCAGATGTTCGAGACTGACAATTCTGGGGTCGGGGAATGTATTCCTTCCTGGGAATGATATCTATATATATATATATATATATATATATATATATATATATATATATATATATATATATATATATATATATATATATATATATATATATATATATATATATATATATATACATATATATATATATATATATATATATATATATATATATATATATATATATTTAAATACAAGGGCATGTAGGGATGCAGGAGGGCTTACCTCCATGCAAAAAAACAGAACATTTATTTTGCATGATCTCAGGTTGTGCCTTTGATCATGCTTGTTAGTATGTCAATCTTTTTTTTTTGAACTCTTGCAGACAGTGTAGTCTCAATCTACTGAAGTTTAGAATGTATATTTTCTAATTCTGAAATTGAATCAAGAAGGTACAGACTCCTCAAATCATGAAGTGCAAGGGATCTTGCTTCCCTGCACAAGATTGTTTCTAATGTGTTACAATGAGTTTCACATGGTTCAAGGCTGCTGAGAGCAGCCCATGCATGCAAGGCAGTGCCTTTCACATGTTCAGACCTCAAAATGAGAGTGAAGAAACTGATGGTGGAGATGTATTCATTTTCATTAAAATCAAATCCACTTCGAGACTGATCAAACAGCATGATTGTCTCAAACTACTCCATGTCCAATTAACTATTGGGAAAGTATCATACCACATTATTGCTAGCTATAGATCCACACCATGAACCAGGATAAGCACACCATCTACCTCGATTTACTGTAATCCCTCACCATACAGACAAACACCTTATTCTTGGGCGATTTCCACTATCCTTCCATAGACTAAGGACATGCACAAGCAAAACACACTCACCCAGAGGTTACTGGACTTTGTTAACACAAGTGCTCTGGAACAGATAGTCGACTCCCCCACTAGGGGCTTTGATGTTCTGGTCATAGTACTCAACAACATGGGGGGGGGTCACTGTACTTCTCTATGTGTGATGCCCTCCCAGGTTATGTCGGACCACAAATCAGTCTCGTTTGAAGTGACTACTGGAAATGACGACCTCACAGGAACAAAAATTATAAAAATCACTTCACCAAAGCTAACTACAGTTTACTAACTGATAGTATAAAAAGCTTCATACCACCCACAATCATAGATACCAATGATCACTAGGTAGTAGTGTATGGAAATGTCCTGTATAAGCACTTAAGAGACTGTATAAATGATGTATCTGACTGGAATAAAACCAGGTCCTCCCATAAAAACAAGCCACTGTGGTGGACTTCAGAAATAAGCAGATTATATAACAAGAGGAGGAAACTGTTGTCCAAAAGCAAGAGGGATATCACTCTGCAGAGAAAGAATTCCCTCCTAAGCCAAACAAGAAAATCCTGTCAAATACATGAGGTGTAACACTAGAGATTTGCCTTGCTTACTGTGTGATCAGCTACTGATCACATCTACAGACTGTTAATGCAAAGGGGCTGGAGTTTGAATCCAGCATCATGTTTAAAATTATCATCTATCATAACATTATCCTTGTTAATTTATTGATACATACTTTATTCCACCAGCAGTATCCTTCATGGCCCTTCAAGTAGTTCACAATTATGCCAAACCTGCTCATACCTTCCCAGCAGTAAATGCAAGACATCTGGTCAGAACAAGGATCTGCAGGGTGAAAATTACTCAACACTCACCCCAATTTACATATATTTTTCCTGTGAATATAAAGGGTGGTAGGATTAAATCTTAGCATTGCCATGTATTTTCTGAAGTATTTGAAGTATGATGCGTAAATGTTTATTATAATGTAGTGACTGCTGTACTCATTAATGGCATACAAAAAAATGCATTTGCATAAGGAACATGACAACAGGCCTTAAACATGTGAATAGTCACCAGATATGAGAAAAGTTTAAGTATGCACCTGAATTATCCATATAATGAATAATTCATTGCAACAAAACTGACACATATGTAATGATGACATAGAAAATGTTAACATGATACACATTTGTTCTGAAGTGCATCACATTCAGAACTGTCTATATTTCAAATTGAAAATGAACCAAGGCGATAATACTATATCATTAAAAAAATCTTTAATAGATCCACATTAAAGCATTCATAGACAGAAAAGTATAGAACATTAAACCGGACCTCATCAGAATGTATAAAAGTAAGTTAGTCACTGAATAAATATTTGTGCAAACAGTCATTTTATTCATCCTTTTGGGTAACAATTCAGAAATGCAACAATGTTAATAAAAGCAATTAAAGTTGTGAAAACCATGTGGTGGAGATTCTTAAAGTGACCAGTATCCAAACAACATAAAAAAATAGGGAGGATTTAATAAAGCCTACACTGCTTACATGGGTGTGAAAATTTTTAGATTTGTTAAGCACTGCCGTGTGTTGCACATAGAAACTTCCATGACATGCAAATAACATCATAAGCAGGTGAATCTCATGCAAATGAGGCAGGCATAGTAATCCAGCAAGCAGATAGGCAGCTCTGCAGACCCCATGTCAGTGTCAGTAGTGTACATGGAAAAATTAATTGTACAGGACTGTAAACAGACAAAAGAGGCTGTAAAATGTAGTTAGACAGACAGAAATAGCACAGCACACACATATATGAGTAAAACTGTCCTCTGTATGTTCCAAAAGTTACAGTAAATATATAAAAATACATGTTTTAATAATCTTAACATGTTTGTGTGGTGCACAGCAGTGCACAACCATGCCCTATAAAAAAACATAGGAAAAACAAATATTAATATCTGAAATGTATTACAGGACCCTGTGTGCAGTATCTACAATGGTGCATTGATACTGTTGCTAATGTGGAAGGGCTTGGAAGCATGTAGTATCCAGGTTGTGAACATGGATCCCTATGCAAATGAGGTGGCGTTACTGAATAGCATAATGGGGTAACTGTGTCCACATATCCCCTCCATGTAGGCAAAGAACCATGTTGGTGTCCACAGAGGAGGTAGCTGACAGGAGTGGGTGTGTCCAATAACTTATAAGGTGATTGGAGCTTAGCTGCGCCTGTTTGCACGGCACACCATTATGCTGAGCATGGAAGTTGGGGTGTGTGCACTGACTGCTAAGCAGTGTTTACCTATGGTGCGAACATTTGTGCAGTGCACAGCAGTGCTCAGAGTATCTAAAAGGCCAATAATATATTGATTAGTGTTGATCCTTACTTAACTTCAATTAGGGCCAATAAATGATGTCAGTGATATATTAGGCAGGTGCAATGCATCACAGGTAACCAGTCACACAGGCAGCACCTACAGTAGACCACTATAAAGTATCCATACACCTTACAATCTTATTTTTCCCCCATACTCTGCACCATTGGAGGACAGACTTGGGAATTTTAACTGAAAGAATACTAGGGGTTGCTGCAGGTCTGCTACATTTGTATGTGTTAGAAGCTGAAGTCAATGTTGCTGCTGAAAATAGGCCTAGCAAGAGAAGGAGAAGAGTGTTCAGACCCAGGGTTTCCTTCCAGAAGCTACATGAGCTGGAGACTGTAACCCAACTCCAACACAGCGGTGTATCCATATAATCACTTTAATAGAAAATCAGCTATGGTATAGCAGTGGACCAGGCAATCTCAGTCTGTAAATCACAAATTCTATGTATGTCTTCATGCAGGATAACAATGTACATATGGATGTTGTTGATAATGTGATGGATGACCCCTCTATGTATAGTGACCTGTGTGGCTCAGTGTACATGGGAAGCTAATATGAGTGATGATATTGCTGGCTCTAATCTGGAATTACTCACATATTTTGCATGTGAGGAAGTAGTATGTTGTATTCACAGAATGCCATACCTTCCAACTTCTTAGTGCAAGAAATCTGAACAAAGCCAGAAAGACTGGAAGGACAAAGGCCCAACCATAGGCACAGAGTTTAAATATTGGTCACATAAAGCTTGCTGGAAGTAAAGGTATTGCAGTAGTACATATATTCTGATGGATATAAAGTCTGACATGCAGTTGTTTATCTGTAGTTAGTAGAACATATTGATGTCAACATTCAATAAAACACCAGAAATCCACAAATGTGTGAGGAACAGATCAAATATATGAGGCAAAACTCTTGACATTCTATGAAAAGTAGGACAGTTAAGAAGTATACAGACTGTCAGTCTGTTGTTAATGTAACATTACAAACTCCGGTCACATATTTAATACAGCAGACAGCTGGGGAATGCTATGGACATTTTGAGTGAAGTGCAGTACTGTAGAGACAGAGGCAGATGCTAATGTCTGTAACACACAAAATCCCGGACTGGAATAGAGGTAGATGTGACCTGGAGTCTCATTATAAGTACTGACAGTCACTCTGGGTATGCCTGTACACTTAGTAAAAATTAGCGCAGTTTTGTTGGCCTTCGTTGAAATGACCTATTATGTATAAATGTCTATACATACAGACATATATGTATACATATCTGTCTGTCAGTATATCTCTCTCACATGCATAGTATATCTATCGCTATGTAGTATCAAATTGATATATACAGTATATATATATGAAAATGATACATAGACTCCCTCCATATATCTACATATATATACATATCATATACACGTACAGCTACATTTATATATACATCCCTGTTATATACAGAAATATGTGTGTGGATTTCTGCATTGTCTGACATGCCCTAATAATAGTGAGTAAACTGCACTATCACACAGCCATAATGTTGCTCAAAGGATCCAAACTAAGGGCAAAGCAGTGCATAATCCACTTACCTAAAAAAACTATGCCTGCTGGATGTCACCACGTAGACAGACACAGGTGAGCAGGTGGTGCACTGTATAATGGTGTCAATGCACATATGGACAGGACACATTGTTCATACCAACAGTGTCACTTATCTAACTGCAAGCAACCACATATGGTCATACTGGTAACTGTACACACATAGCTAGGATAACATCAGTTATCTCACTACTAAATACTAGATGCAGATAACAGTATGAACCAATATCACTCTGCAAGCCACAGATGCTGTTCAACACAAGCCTAGTTTGTGGAATGTACAAGTACCATGCCTGCAATTCCATATACAACAGACTTACCTGTGGCACATGCAATAAGTACTGTGATCTATAGTGTATAATCCTAGATAGATAGGGATTCTAATCTAACTCCAGCCCACATTGTGTGTGTGTGTTTGTGTATATACCCCTGCAAAACAACTGCCATGCTCTTGTGGGCTATCCACCTGCAATGGTTATGTACTTTTTAGGCCCATAACTTGCTGCTGGCTTCCACACTACCCTATTCTACAAGGCCTGATGATGCCAGCCACCTTAAGACTACAAGCTGACAGCATAGTAGCAAGATTTTAGTTATGGCATGTGTGATAAATCCTGTGATTTATAGTGCGTAATACTAGATAGGTAAGGGTTCTAATCTCACTCCATGCTACCGTGTGTGTGTGTGTGTGTGTGTGTGTGTGTGTGTGTGTGTGTGTGTGTGTGTGTGTGTGTGTGTGTGTGTGTATACCCCTACAAAGCAACTGCTATGCCCTCATGGGGCATGCATGTGTGTATATACCCCTGCAAAGAAACTGCCATGCCCTCATGGGCTACCACTTGCAATGATTATGCACTTTTTGGCCCATAACTTGCTGCTGGCTTCCACACTTCCCTATTCTACAAGGCCTAATGACATCAGCGACCTTAAGACTACCAGCTGACAGTGTAGTAGTAATACTTAAGCTGTGGTGAGTGCAATAAGTATTATTATCTATGGTATATAAGTCTGGATAGATAGAGGTTGTAATATCACTCTGCCCAACATGTTGCATGTGTATATCCATATGACACACATATTATATAACCATTGTAAAGTAGACATTGTTAATATCTTGCATCATTTTATTTGTAGCGGGTGATGTGGCCCCACAACAAGGCTTGTTAATATTAACAAGGACTATATGTTCTAAACTGATAGTACTAGCAAACATAAAGTGTGCTGCATCGATCAGGTACTGTAATCTGTAGTGCGTACCAGTACATAGCTAAGTGTTCTAATCTACATACAGCAAACTTACAGTGTGTGTGTGCCTTGGTGTGTCCTGTATGCAGTGAATGGAAGTGGTACTAGCCTGAATGTGTCTATGTGTGTGTATGAGGCTGTTACAGCAGTATACATCATGTTATGGGGCCATAGGACATGTAAACTTAACTAGCGTAATGGCCATACAGCACTCACAATCCGAGACATCTGTATACCCATTGATACAGGACCAGCACATATTGCCCCAGTCCAAGAGGGACTCAGGCAGATGCTGTGTGTTGAGATGACAGCTGCCCAGCCAATAAAACAGATAGCATGTGCTGAGGTGCACTGAAGTGTTCTGAGTACCATTAGGCAGGGTCTGTTTCAAGGGTGTATTTATGTCTGCTAGACAAATGTCTCCCACAAGCATATAGTACTAACATCACATGGTAGGTTAATGTCCTCACAGTGAATCATCCAACTACTATGCTCCCTACAGATAGGCGCATATGCACTCCAGCAAGGTCACACCTTGCCCTATAGCAGACCTTAATACAAATTATGAATGCATGAGTCTGCTGACCTCTGCCATTGTCTTTGGTAGACTATCATACAGATGTGAACCTATGGAGCCATGCATATATACTGCTGTACCTTGATGAAGTAATATTTCTGCTGTGATGCCATACCATGCTGTGCTGCTTCACTGCCACCATGCATCCATAGGTTATCCCCTCAGACTCCTGCAACAGAAATATATGCAGGTCTGTGACATAACTATCACTGTGTAACAATACCGCCAGTACAACATCATACAACACAAGGTACACAAAAGTATGCTGCGTACTCATGACACATGCCAGCATACAGTGGATGTTGGTGACCATTACAACTGGCATGCAAAACAATACTGCATTACATAAGTACATGTCAAGTAATATAGTCACCCTGTGCATCAGATACATAGCTTCATGTCCCTGCATCAATGGGAAGGATGACAGGGATATGGCACAGGTATCATCACTTGCACAGGTTGATGTGTAGGGGTGCTGGAGGCCTAGGCTGGCCCAAACAGTTGACAGCATGTGTGTGAGTCAGGAAGGGGAGGAACTTAGATGGGGAATAGAGAGGTGCAGTGTGTATCTGTAGGTGACCTGCATGTGACAGCAGTGTGTGATTATCTGCGTCTACACAGTCAAGCTAAATGTTAGCCATACACATGTGTATGTTGGACTGCTGTGGATCATACATGGTACAGTTGACAGTTCAGCGTCCCCGGATCTGAACACGGCACCACCATGCCCAAGGTCAGACATTGTGCTAGTGCCTGATGGTGACTGCTGTCTGCTGGGACCATGTCTCTCATGGGACCACCCAAGAACATGTGCCTATTCCCTGCCATGTCATGGTGGGGTCAGCACACACCCCTCTGTAGCTCTGGATGCACTCTAAATATGGGACCATTAATGTGCATGGCCACGTGGACTATCAGCAGATGGTGTTGCTGACCTATGTCCATGGGTTCAATGCTCAACTCCAACCATATTTTCCAGCGCAGACAATGTGCTGTCCAAGACAAACACTGTGTCAGCCCACCATCTGCCCACAGCATCACTGAACTGATCCAAGGTGTCCCCATTGTGGAAGAGGTAGTCACAGATGTCAGACTGTGATGCATTCAACCATACATCTGGTGTTACATTCAGAACATGCCTGTGCCTCCAAGATGGCCTGAAACATGTGCTGAGTGACCTGTGATCTGATACCTGCAACAGTTGGTGGACATATGAGCACCCCTATCAGTCTGCCTGTGTGGGAGCTCAGCAGGTCTCTGACTATGGCCAGTCTCTGCACTCACTATAGCCATATTTGCCACACTGGCCTGTTCAATGTCTGCACCCTCTGACTGTCCCATATATGAGGCCTGTGGGGACTGGATATGTGCAGGCATACTTATTGTGTGTGGTGACAATGGGGGCAGATGTGGGATGTCAACTTCTGAGACAGATACAGCCCCCAACAACCCAACCTGTGCCTCACTGTGGCCACCATCATTATCAGACTCCAAAGAGACACTGACATCAGGTGGTGTGAGGGAGAGACCCCAACTCCCCCAGTCACCTGTGAAAACCAAGGCAAAAGCAGTACATTACTACATTCACTATTATGTATGGAAAATTCACAGTGTCATAATAATGAGGATCCACAACTGCATTGCTACTCTCACATCCTCTCATCTCTGCTTTCATGCACAAAAGACAGCCTTACAACAACATACACATTCGACTCAAGGCCTTATAATAAGCATGTCAGGTAAATCATGTGACACTTGGCCAGTACAGTGTACCTTTTAGGCATGCAGTATGACATTATACCTGATAAAACAGCACATACAATCCAGTACAACCCAGTACACCTATCTGAACAAATGTATACAAAATACAAGTTTCAATGCCTCAGGTATGTACCATTGACCTTTCAGTATGTACAAGGCATATCAGATTAATTGCCTCATGTACACCAGGAGGCTTATTCGCTCTGAACTATGACTGCAAAAGTGTTTCTGCTCATTCAATTACACTCCTGTGATTACTTACTCTAGGAAACTTAGGTAACTGTTCCAGACTGAAACATGTAAACATTCTACTCTGGTTTTACACAACATTACTTGTAATTAGGGAATTATCCTAGCCATTACCCTTAATAGCATATGTATGTTCTATAACAAAATAGTACCAAGCTTACCAGAAGCAGTACCAAGGCCTTGTACAACTCCTGATGGAGCTGTAAAAAGGTGAGGGCGAGGTAATTACAGTACCTCCACATGTTGCAGCACAACAAGTTAATACCTGCATATATCTCACATGTACAGTAGCTACTGAGTTACTTGATATATTCCTGACATTCTGAGTATGACTGCACGGCTGAGTTACCCCCCCCCCCACAGCACATTGACCTGACACCCATGTAAAGGTATGCACAGCCAAACAGCATGACTGCTACAGTATTACAATGGTGATCACAGTAAGCTTACCTGCATGCTCCTCTGCTGTGGACACTGTGGCACCCACCTCCATGATGTATGGTGTGATGGATGCCTGGGAGCTGTCATGTGTTTGCAGGTTTACCAAGAATTCCTCAGTGCCTGCAAGTGGTTGTTCTGTTGCAGGCCCTCCACCAGTGACAGCACAATCCCTGGCTACATCAGCTGCCCTTCATCATGCAACATTCACCATGTCTGTAGCACATTGTTGAACCTTCTCATATGTCCTATCCTGGTGGCAAGTCTCATTCACATCCCAGACAAGGTCTGCCACAATGCAGCCTGCTGATTCCTGTTATGCCTCCCCCTGGATAGAAGGATGTGATAATGCTACCATAGTCCTTGAAGTATTATTATGTGCAACACAACATTAAGTAACACAACAGTCAGTAGGTTACCATCATTCCAGTAAAAAGTAAACCATAGAGCCAACAAAACAATTAGTGTAACAAATATATTAATATTGCATCATCATAAAACATAACAATAACCAACCACGTTTTCCAATATATAGTTTAACAAAATATGTTATTATTAAACCATAATAATAAATAGCAGTAATAAATAGATGAAGATAAGGGGTGGGGAAAGAGTGAAAAACATTCCATTACTGACATTGCAGATTATATCACAATTAACACTGAAATATATAATTTGCAGGTTGTAGTGTCAGGTTTGAGTGCAGTGACTACAATTCTCCTATAACTGATGTACCACATACATACCTCTTAAGTTGTTAGCATGGATCAGTATGGGCCAAGCAGTAACAAATGCAGGTGCACCACTACACAGAATAGTTTTACATAATGTGGACTTATATAACCACCCAGGTGTTCTGTAAAAGGATTTGGTAATACATTGCATTCCAGGTAATAATTTATCTTGTAATCATGTGACATACAGGTTAGGCAGTTTTAATAACATTACGAGAAATTGTGACACTCGAGAGGCATTTTTTGTACAGTAAATAAACTAGATAGTCATCATGCCTTAGTTGGTGGGCATGAGAGTAGAACCCAATAGCTGTGACTGCAGGAGATATCTGTAAATAATATAATAATTGACAGCAGCAACTTAGTGCAGGCATGCAAGGGATACAGCCATACTGGGATTACACAGCTTTATTCATGACTCAGTGCTGATGAGCACATCCTTGGTATTGATGTTAACATTCTTTGAAATCTAAACACAATATCTGCTAATAATATGGTCCACCTCACCCATATATTTGTTGTGTTCCTGGTGAGAAAGAAAATGTGAGCATTATGTGACTGATACTGAAAAATTAGTGCTATATACCACTGGATTTGAACCCAGGACTGTGTTTGGCAAAATGTACTGCATACAAAGCATTTAACAGACTGAGCTACTGAGTCAGTGCTGACTACTGAGTGACTGATACTTGCCTGGAGATCACCTAGAACTATACTATGAATTGAGCAACACAAGTTACATGACATTCCTCTGGTTTTCTAGTATTATTACAGTGTTATACTAGACTACAGTGACAGTAGAACATAATACATACATGGAATACAACTATACTGCATATATGAAAAACATGTAGTTTAGAATCAACAATGCTACTGAACACATTTTATTGTTATTGGTTTGAAATATCTGTGAAGTCCACACACAGTATCTGCCCCGGGACTGGGCATTATGTGACCAATATTGGCCTGGAGACAGACTTGGACAGTACTATGACTTAATCAATAGAGTTTGCAGACAGTTAGATTTGCTGGCTACAGTTATTACAGTGTTAAACTTGACTGCAGCAATCTTACTATAACTATAAACAATCAATACATACACCTCTGTTGTAAAGGTTTTGATAACACAGTCCTGCTGAACAAAATTTTGCTTAATGTTATTGGTATTGGTATTGCTAATGCTTTAGTGAAATACAGTTCTTATTGTTCATTTATCGCACTACATGGGGAATACCAGTAACACTGGTGAGTTTCCTGGCCAAATGGTCCCAGGCCTTTGCCTTACACTCTCAGCCCTGGAATTCACCCTGCATCAGCAGGTTTCATGTTTTTTAACAAGGAGCTTTACCATGAGTCTGGACTCCTGAATGCCCCACCTCTGCACCCAAAAGTGCACACATTCGTCAACACCACCACAAATAACAGCAGTTGATTGAACTCCAATGACTGTTGCAGAATTCCCACCTATTGGGCTTAATATAGGCTGTTTTTCCACCATTACACATCATTCAGCAAAATTCAAAAAAGCGCTGTGTCACTTAGCAGCACTCAAACCAGCTAAGTGAAGCAGTGTAAAACTTGCAGAACCATGGTTTTAGCAATGCACACACATTGACAGCCATTAGCATGTTTATACACTGCTTAGCATGAATGAGCAGTGCTTAGCAAAGCGCAGCAGTGCCAAAATTCACAATAGCTTAATGAAATTAAACAAAAATAGTACACTCATTTACAAACATATTCTGCCTGTTATGGACTCAAACCCAGGACTTACTACACATAACACCATAATTCTACCCATGTAGCTAGTTGGATGTTATAAAAACTAGTATACCTTCACATACACTACCAGGCTACCTGTTAGCATTGCAGAGCACCACTCCATGCCATGCAAACATGCTTAAAGACACCTATAAATAAATAATTAATTATGTCTGGTTTCCATTTTTAGATGTCTGGCAGGTGTTGGCCATGTATATATGAGCTCCACTTAGCTCTGCTGTTCTCCACTTCCCTCTATGCAAATGTAAATTAAAAAATATAAAAACAATAAATAAAATAAATTTAATTATGATAAATAATTACATCTGGTTTTTTTTAGATGTCTGCCAGGTGTCAGTTGTCTATATGTGAGCACAGCTTGACATTGCTGTGTTCCTCTCTACACTGCGTAAACATCAAACAATGCAGTAAAAAAAAAATATTAAAAAAAATAACACATCATAAAAATATCTTATTAGACAGTTGACACACTTTACAACATTACAACAGTGGCTGGGAGCATTAAATGGAACCTCACAGTCATCTGCAGCCATGGGTAGCCACTACACCTCTCCCTACACTGATTCAATATCCATGTTCTTCCGCTCTCCCTTGGTAGTGTGGCATCATTAATATCCGTGGCTCAATGCCGAGGAGGAACTGTGGCTGTGTACATGGATACATTCCCTGTCATCTCTATACTTTGCCTACACAGATTTTATTAAATCCCAGGGAATGTGTATGTACCAGCTTAAAAAGATGTAAATACATAAATATGACTTATGGAATGAGTGAAGATATATATATATATATATATATATATATATATATATATATATATATATATATATATATAACAAAAGGCTTCACTCTATAAGAAAAATTCTGCCCCCAACTTATTACATGTTAGAACAGTTAGGCAATGCATCATGAATATAAGGAAGAATTAAGCAGCAAAATGGACCCTATGGAGACCATGTCATTCAAACCCTGACCATTAGTAGATTCTAATTTTAATTGCCACCTAAGATCCTTCCATTCAAGCAAGTCTTTTCATGCCCCCCACCCCCCTGGGGCAGTGTCCTCAGTGCTGTCCAGAATGTAAAAGTTAATATAATGAGCAACATTTTCTTCAATGTGTCTATACAAGTCATTGTTTGAATTTTTCTTCCCAGTGTCATATAAATGCTGGTAAATTCTTATTTTTAAAGATTTTTTCCATTTTTCCTATGTAAAAACCTGGACAGGACTGACATTGAGCTAGATATACAACCCCAGAACTATAGCAGTAATACTTCTGCTGTAGAAAGACTTTACCATAGTTTTCTAGGTCAAATGCTGACCCCTCCAAAATGTGCCTGTAATGGTTGCACACGCTGTACTTCTAGAAAGGTAAATGCTATTATTAAATTATTATATATTAAAGTTGATAGTATTAAAATACTGTCAGAAGAATATTAGTTATAAAATGATATAAGGCATTATATACAGACATATTTTACCATTTATGTAAAATTATTTCTGCAACAATAATGCATACAAACAGTTATTTGGAGATACCCTGTCATATGGAAGTAAATGGTGTATAGCGTTACTATATAAAGCTGATAAAATAAGAGTTCTTGATTGTATTGTTGTTTGTTTAATGAAACACTGACCTGGTGATCCAGTAAATGCAGTGCAGACTTAGCACGAAGCCTACATGGAGTTTACATGTCTGTGTGGTGATCAGCAGCACTAATTACATATTCATGCCATGCACCATGTTTGAATGTAAACACATGTAGCTTCATGGCTAGCAACAGTGCTGCTGGCCAAGAAACCATGTAAAGCAACATGGACAACAGCAGACATGTAAAACCTGTTTACCTATGGGCAAACTAGGTCTGTGTGTTTGTGTGAAATGCTACAGTGATTACCTGGGTTATTAATACAGCAATGTATATATTTCCAACACATCACATGTCTGTGTATACAGTGTAGAATATTGTGGAAACCTGTTTCAGGCATACTGAGCCAAAAGTTGTGTAAATAATCAGCAAGGATACATAGACTGCATTATAAATAAACAGTCATGGGAAGTCTGTGCATTGAATAAGGACACACAAATGACGTATAGAAATGAACACAGGGCAAGAGGACAGGTAAAACATGGTAATGTACAACAGGTGAGGGCATGTCAATGAAGACAGTTGTATCATGAACACTAATCACATATCAAAGTGCTACAGTACGGACTGTACAGTGAATGTATATGTCGAATGTACCATCACTCAGGATGATGCCACAATATAAACAAGAAATGATCGGCATCAACAATTGTCTTAGCTTCTGGTGTCAGTCGAGGGAGATCCTGTATCTCTCAACGTGGAATGAGATGGTTGACAGGCCACACTGATTTGCCACAGATGGTCTGTTCCTGTGTCTTCTAGGCTGTCAGCTGTTGGATACTGGCAAAGATGCTTGTCTCCTCATAGTGCCTTTTTAGGCAATGTCAAAGCAACAAAAATCGCAATGTAAAAAAATCCATTGGAGGCAAACTCAAGATTCTGCTGCTTAATACTAGGAGTTTAAACATGAAGCTGCACTGGAGGAAATTAGTAACCTGCTAGCTGACAGATTTGACAAAAACGTCACTCTTCTGGGCCCACAGGCCATACCCCAAAGCATATCTGCCAACAGCACTTTGCCAAGTATCTCTAGAGATCAGGCCATATCTGCACTCTCCAAGGCTAAAAACATGGCATCAATGGCACCAGATAACATCCCAGGTTGCTTACTAAGCAATCAAAAACAGGATCTATTGGACCCACTTAGCATCTTCTATAACCATAGCCTGAGAGTTGCCTTTGTTCTAGCAGTGTGGAAAAAAGCAACTGTAATCCTCTTTCACAAATGGGGTGATCAACCAACCTTGGGAGCTATAGATTCATAAGTCTAACCAGTCTCATCTGCAAGGCCATGAAAACAAAAATCATCATAAACATCATCACCAAGGACTTAGGTGACCTTCAAACTCTAGACTCAAACTAATTTGATTTTAACGAGGGTATATCATGCTTATTAAACCTAGTAGACTTCACTGAGAAAGTCACTAAAGACATGAATGAAGGTAAGACAATGCATCCTGCCTATCTTGACCTGGCCAAGGCACAATCCCCAACTCAGGTATCGTCACTGTCCCATCTGGGGATTAACCCTTATGTCACTAGATGGATAGCCAATTGGGTCACAGACAGAACACATAGTGTCAAATTTGGTGACTCAGCCTCTATCATAGAGCTATATTTAATGCAAGTGCCACAGCACAAGTCTGACTTTTACATGGCTGCAGGAAATTTCATAGTCGATGACATCATCATTGTATGTTGGATAGAAGATGTTGGGAGGCCTGAATGAAGTAGATATGTATACATGTCCAACTGCCAAAATATTGGTCCTCCATGGGATTGTAGTGATGACTGCAGGATACATAATTATGCTCTTCTAACTAGACAGGCCCTTAAAAAACAGTTGACTGTAGTGAGGTTAAAACTGCTACCTAAGTAAACAGATTAAAGAACTCAGTACTTAATGCAAGTGCCACAACACAAGTCTGACTTTCAAAAGATTGCAAGGCAATTTGTAGTGCATGCCATCATCATTGAATGTTTGATAGAAGTTGTTGGGAGGTCTGAATAAAATGGATGTGTAAGCATGTTCAACTGTCAAAATATTGTTACTCTACTTTATTATAGTCATGACTGAAGGATACGCAACTATGGTCTTCTGACTAGACAGACAGACAGACACACACACACACACACACACACACACACACACACACACACACACACACACACACACACACACACACCAGTTACTGTAAATGCAGTGAGAATAGAACCCCTACCTAAGGTACACAGATTAGAGAACTCAGTACTTAATGCACACACCATAGCACAATTCTGACTTTTACAAGGCTGCAGGACAATTTATGGTGGATGACATCATCAATGGATGTTGGATAGAAGATGTTGGGAGACCTGAATGAAATGGATGTTCAGGCATGAACATCTATCTAAATATTGGTACTGCATGGGATTGTAGTGATGACTGCAGGATACACAATTATGCTCTTCTGACTAGACAGATACACAGACACACTCACACAACAGTTGATTACTGTGAGATTAGAACCTCTGCCTAATGAAGTACACAGATTAGAAAACGCAGTACTTAACACAAGCACCACAGCACACCTCTGACTTTACAAGGCTGCAACACAATTTATAGTGGATGACATCATCTTTGGATGTATGAAAGAAGATGTTGGGAGGCCTGTTTGAAATGGATAGCTAGCCATGTACAACTGTCAAGATATTAAAGATGTGTATGGTGCCACACTGATGAGTGGGCAAGGTGTAGCATTTGCTGTCATGTTTCATATGTACAGGAATACCTTAAAAAGACAGGTTTTAAAATATTTGCAAACAGTTGTCCACATTACTGCAAGTATTGGACAATCTGAATGTGCATTGTCATTATCAAGATGTGCATGGTATATAATAAATCATTTGCTATTTATTTCTGTAGTGCAGTTGATATATTTACAAAGAAGTACTGATATACCAAGTTTGAAGTACATGGGTAGAGGTAACAGATTGCTGCAGTGTAAAAAGTAACCGATTGCTGCAGTGTAAATATTTGTTCTTTAGATAAAAGTGCCATCCCTTTGTGTTTTTACATGTACTTTCATGCTTTCATGGGATAAAGACTAAATGGACTGTAAACTTAAGCAATGCCTGCTACTGTGCACTTTCCATAGCTCAAAGCTGAGCAGCAGGTTTGTATGACTGATTTCAAAGTGTTTGGACATGCAGGATACACACATCTACTGTTTTCTCTGTTTGTTTGTAGTTAAGCAGCAAACAAATGCAAGCCTCATTGCTAAAATATGAGAGCTCTGAGTAATGAATATATTAAACACACCTGCTGCTTAGCTGTCTCTGTGGCAGCAGATTTAAATACATTGACTCCTTTTCTTTGGAGACCAGATGATATAGGGTTCAAATCCAGGTGTATGTAATAATTCTAAATAAGTATTCATAATGCAAACACCTTTATTGAATTATACTACATTCACTGTGTGTTACCTTAGCACAACATGTTTAAGTGGCACTGTGCAAAGGGTAACTGTACTAAGGAAGAGCTGTTCACTGTTGCTTGGCATTAGTGTATGATGCCAAACACCGATCAAAAACAGAGGTCAAAAAAGTGAAGGGCCCCATTGCTTTTTTTTTTTTTTTTTTTAACTTATGTGTGTTGTGTGTGATTCCATTTTATGACCAGATTAAAGGTGTTAGAGTGGAGTAGATGGGAAAGTGGCAAAATTAGGGGGTGAGCAAGCAGGGGGAAGGACAAATGGAAAGCAATATAGGAATGTGCAAAAGGGAGGTAGGAAAAAAACATACCTATCCACTTCTAAAATGAATACATATAGAATATTGGCTGAATTTGGACTGTCACCGCAACAAAAAGGGATGACAAAAACATAATCATGTTGTATAGCCGATTGGACCAAAGCAAGTGTGTCAAGAACTAGTGTGTGAAGTGGAGAGCTATGTATCAGATGATATTTTTTGTGGGACACATGCCCGTTTTTTTATTCTTACCTCAGAAAGACAGGAACGTTGGGTAAGGGATGTAAGTATTTCTGGGTCAGGTAAGTATGGTAATGAGGAAGCAGATGCAAACAGAACAAACAAGACAAGACACAGGGATGGTGAGGAGCAAACTAGGTTGGGGACACTATGACTGGGGTTAGGGAGGGGAAAACAGATGCCCATGCCCATGACAGGTGGAAAGTGGGTATCTAGTCCTCACCTGCAGGATTTTCATCACCATTCCCTTAGTCAGCTGATTGTTGGATTGCATGACATCTTCTCCTATGGACCATAAGGGAAAGCAGCTTCTCCAACCAGTGTAGAGGTGCACCAATAGTGATGTGCACAACTCTACTCATCAACCCTGGCATCTGCTGGTGGTTAATAAAATCCCCACCTCCACTAGTACTTTCAGAGCATGCCAGTGCACCAGCTGCCATGGTAGTGCCACCTGAGGGAACAGGTAGTGGTATTGCAGGGGCAGCAGAAGCAGTACTGCCAGATTGGGTCCCAGATGTGCTGTGTGTTAGTTCCAGAGCCAGTGGAGTGGGGACAAGCTAAGCCCAGTGGGGCTTGTCCTACCTCCATGTGCTGTAAAGTATTTTTTGATTTGTTAGAGATGGATGGCATGGAAATGTTTTGATGATACATAGAAAAAAAAAGAGAGAAAGGGCTCTGGGGTGAGAGAAAAAAGTGATAAAATTAGTACCATTATATGTGACATACAATGCATTATCACAATAATAAAGTATTTTATCTGAACTTTTATATTTAAGCATACTACTATTTAACAACTACAAACTATAGGTAAGGACTGCTCAATGTAGTCCTTGAAATGTGCATATATTATACATCTGCTTGACTCAGTTATACAGATTAATTAACAGCAGGACATTTATGCCACTTCACTTGTGTAGAAATTAATTTATGGAATATTTTTAAAGGAGTTTACAATTTTATATTTGTTACTTGTGGTATTTGAACCCACAATACCTGACTACAGACTTAGACTTGACTTCTCCAGTTAGCTTGTGCTACAGACTGAAGCATGCATACTTGCATTTACAATTAGGATATGCATGCTTACTTTGCTACAAATGTATAGAAAATAAATAAATTTAAAAGCTAAAATAATACTTCAGTTGTGTTTTATACATATCTCTTGATTCCCATAGCCTGTTTAGATGCTCAACATGGGCCTTCCTATTCACCATAATCTTTGCATTGGCTGTGGAATAAAGAAAAGAGAACAAGAGAAGAGCATTATGAATAAAAGTCTTGCCTATGTGCAGCTTTCTATCATAGGTAGGTGCTAGGCTATCTGCCCGAGGGCATTTATAAGCCTAGCCAGAGTGTGTCAGTTTTTGCTGCCCCATTGATTAATTAACTGAGCCTCTGTCAAGAAGAGCCAATGAAGTGATCCCAGGGGTGTACAGGTTCATGGGTAGGTACTAGGCTATCTGCCCGAGTGAAATAAACAGCCTCTGCAAGGCTAGAACTCATGGCCCAGTACATCACAGTCACAGTAGTTGACCACTAAGCCATCATAGCAATTCGACTATAAATTCTCGTTATTAGTATACTTACAAAACTGTGGGATGTTTCCATCCTGAGCTCATCCAGACACTGGTTGAGTGTATCCCTACTGTGGCTTTTCAGTTCATTAAAGTGTTACCTACACTGTTCTCAAATGAGTGGAATGACAGTTGCACTGAAGACAGCCTTGACCAGACTATTCCAAGCTTCTGACTTGTACTGTGAGCTGGTATAGTCCCCATGCAAAAGCCTTGGACTGTGTTGCTTTACAGGGAGTCCAGTAAAGATTCTAGACTCCTCAACACCTCATCTCTGTGCTCTGAACTGGGCACCTTCCCATGTCCAATCAGAGAGAACAGCAACAGCTAAGAAAGATTTCCCACCCATGCCTGTTATCATATTTACTGGTAGTGTGCAAACCTGTACAATGATACCATCCATATTTGTACAATGTTAATCAAAGAGCAACAGTGCTAAACAGAGAGGAAAGCAATTTTTGAAATTTGAAGGTTAATGTGACACTTGGCATTAGGGTTGTTCGTTGCTGGAAATGTTTAGTGATTTAATTTGCAGACGTACTGAGGGCATAAATTTCATGACTTGACACATTTTAGTTTGGCTTTATACATGGATAGAATTGATTTTTACAATTTGGGATTCAAACCTATGCATAAGGGAGAAAACATGTTCTTCCACAATAGTGAGTTTCCATCCTTGCCACAGAAGAAGTGCTTCTCAGACATACTCGTGAATTATATATAAATACACATGGCAGACTGAGGGATTAAGCATGCATGTGTGTGACATGACAAGATCCTGGTTTCTACAGTCATGTGTGTATGAGTCTTATTGAAGTCTGAAGGCTATTCAAGGCCAGATAGCAAAATTATAATAACAGAAACACAGCAGGCAATATACCCTCAGTCATACATGTAAATCATATGATCTCCACTGCTATACATACTTATTATTTATAACTGAGTGTGAAATTTTTATGTGATATTTAATTTAAAGTGAAATGGAACAACAGAAAAAAATATTAGGAATTTAATGCATTATAGTCCAGTACCATCTAGATTGCAGACTTACACTTTCACCTACTGCCACAGGAATAGTTAAATAGCAGTTATCTATTTTTCTATTCATTATTAACTTCTGTGTGTCAACCACTGTGCAACACCACTAAGATTGCTGGTGTGGTGTCAAACATACTTAATAGAATGTATATATTTTGAAGACCTGCAGGTGTTGAGGACTGGAAAGCAAAAGATGCAACAATGTGTCTTTTTTGAATTTCAGAATGTCTGCATCCTGTCTGCAGGTGTTCTGTCTATTTCTTCTGTGGGCCATTAGTCCAGATTTGCATGATGGTAAGCATTACACAAATGAGACAAGCAAAGATAAACTTATTTTAGCCTTGTCAGCAGGGTTTATTAGGTTTTATCCTTAAAAGACAAATGTGGGACTTGAACCATGATCTACAGACATCTATGTTGTGTGGATCAATTTGCTTAGTAGATGTATTACACACACAGGTGATAAGGTGTAGTTGATATATTGCTTATCAAAGAGGTACATTACATGTTATTTATGGTGTTTATCTGTTTCCTGTGGATGGAAATCATTGTGCACACAAGCAAATCCACAATTATCCACAGTATTAACAACACATATGACACTTGTACACTTCTGAGTTGTTTGTACATGTATTAATTTCAGGTGTTGTGCAATGAGTGACCACACAACCATTTATGACTATTGTTTGCAGAAATGCAGCTCTGTTTATCTATGTATGGTGTTAATTCTTCTCTAAACTGAGCAGTAATCTGAGACATACAGTCTATATGGCATTTTATATTATTCTCCTTTAAATGTGTGGGAATACTAAATGGCAATAATATAGTTTTCTACAAATGTAGTGGAGGGTGGATGTTACTGAATAGAAACTGTGAAATGTGTGCTGCTTACTTACATTTAAAATCTTGATACAATTACTTCTATACTTTGTATGTCTAACCTGGCTGACACACCGACTGGAAGTAAGGGAGTCTGAATTGCTGTTCTTTTTTACTACTCCCTACCAGTAATCATACACAGTTGAAAGCCATTATCAACAGACATTGAGAGAGTGCCTGCACTATGTTTACATCTGATAACAGAGCCAAGAATTTAGGTGTCAGCAATTCTAGTGAGCTCACACATCATTTGCATCTTCACCATGCTCACAGGCCGGAATCTACATTATAAAAAGGTAACCATGTAGATAGCGAACCTAAAGGTGAGATTTGTTTATGTGGATAACACAGAAGAAGACTGCTATTACTTTGGATTTATCTGCACAGAGGACTACTGATCTTGATAAGGCATGATTACATTTTTCATTTATATAATGGATATGGTCACATGCCACTAAGAAAAAAAAAAGAATATATATATATATATATATATATATATATATATATATATACACATTAGGAAATGCTACTTTTACCCCTATGCACTTCTTAGGAGGTAACTTATGGCATATGCATTTTTTCTGGGCATTTTACTTTCTCAGATGTACAGCCTTATTAACTTTTATCACAAGTGTTAACATAGCAAATGTGTCTCTTTAGACTCTTCTGTTTTTATTTCAGTGAAATGCAAATGTCCTGCACTGTCAATGACACAGGGGTGTTAGCCTTCTAGGATGACCCATAGGCACCTCTAGGGGAGTTCTGGCCACAGGTAGAGGTGGCTGACAAATGCATAAAAATTAATGTTATGTGGTAAATGTGAAGACTTGTTTTTTGAGACTACAACAATGTACTGATGTTTTATTCTTTGTTTGGTACAGAAATGTCATTTGGCTGTTGTTTTATGGGTGGAGAGCCAAGTTGCATCTCTGTGTTGCCAGAACCAAAATGTTTTTACGGAGATTTTGATTATTACTCATTGTTTTTGATCAAACCTTTGTTTTTGCATGACTGTGATATGTTGCAACCAGGTTTATATTATATGTCCAAAGATTTCTAACTTTGAACACTATATGATCGACACCATATGGTTGAAGTTAGAAAACATCAAACATACATAAAAAAAACAACTAATGGTTGTAGGCAGAGGGCAAGCCACCAGCACCCCCCACACCCCCACTCTTTAACTATACCAACTCTAAGACCACACTACAGTGCGGTAAACTTTACTGCACTGTAGTGCAATCTTGGAGTTGGCATATTAACCAGTTATTTAACCAATATTTAACCCATTACTTTCATTTTTTTATTTTTTATTTTTTTTTTTAAATGTTCGAAGTTTTCTAACTTCGACCATATGGTGTCAATCATATGGTATTCAAAGTTAGAAATCTTTGGACATATAATATAGACCCATTGCAACCACATAATCCTTTTTATATTTGCATAACTTGAAAGTTCTTTTTGTTTCCCCAGTGGGTAATACTGAAAAACAAATAATATGTGTTTTAACTAAGCAGGACATTTACTTATGTGATGTTTATGTGGAGCATATTTTCTTTTGTGCTTTACATCATCTAGAACTATGGCACCCAAGCATCCTAATCCCTTCAAACCCCCCTTCACTGACCCAAAAATTATGTGATCTTCCAAGTAATTCAGCAACATGGTGTGTTTCTGCTTGAGAGACGACATAGGGATATGTCTGGAAGAATGCAAATTTGGATCCAGATTGTGAACGATGTGAACGCTGTTAGGGGATGCACCAGGACATATGATCAGGTGCTTCATAGGACCACTGACATGATTTCATCAGCCCAGAAGACAGCAGCTGCAGTGGCCTTTTGACGGCTAGCTACTGGTGGTGGGGGGGGGGCTGCTACACAGGCAGGATTGACACCAAATGAAGAGTTCCTGTCCACTCTAATGGATCCAGAGAGCTCAGTGGAGATTGCACAACAGCATGTGATTGATGTTTGTGCTGCTGTTTAATATCCATCCATCCATCTATCTGTCTATCTATCTATCTTATTTTTTTTTTGTGAGAACTAGTTATAGATTGATACAGTTAACAACACACTCTGGTTCACTATAAATGGGTTTGGGGTGGATGTGTTATCCAAGTCTCAGTTAAATGTATTGTTAAAGGACACCATTTTTTTCACCTGTGTTTTTGTTATTTTAATGATGGTGTCTTTACACTTTGCTTATGCTTAACCTTTTCAAGGACCATCCTCCCTAGCAAATGTGAAGTCATCTGCACATGGTAAGCCAAACATTTTTATTTCAGTACTGATGAGCATTTCATAGAAATATTCATTTATTTGTATGTGTGAAGTGGGTGTTAGAACTGTGTATATTGCTAGACCATCTGTGATTGTGGCACCAGTGTTTGTTTGTTAGCATATATTGAACTTTAGTAGTGTAGCTATTAATTTATTTCCTGTGTTTGTTGCTTATTATCACAGGTGATGCTGACAGTGGAAGTGTAGGACTCTTACCACCTGATGTCAGAGTATTGGCAGACTCTGATGATGATGGTGGCCAAACATAGGCACAATCGAGGGGGATTAAGAGGTTGAATCTGACACTAAGGCTGACATTCAGCCACCCTTGTAATTTCATCAGACACAGCCACTAGGCCTATGTAAACCCATTCCAGTGAGGCCTCAGATATTGGATAGGTGGAGGATGAGACACTTAATCATGGTAGCATGGTTACTGTGGCTTCAGTACCTGTTGACACTGGCTGTAGCCAAAGTGTGGGGAAAGTGCCACACAGGAGGGTTCTTTGGGTTGCTCAGAGTAGGCCTGCTGTCCATCCTTCACCTTATCCAGCTGTGTTTTCCATGCCAGTTGATTTATGTTTGGGGCCATCATGGAGGCACAGTCACATTCCAATAGGTGCTTTGAGGAAATGTTTAAAGTTATAAATGTGACACAGGCTGACATGTGTGACTGCCTCCACCATGTTGGTGATTCAATAGATAAGATGAATAACACATTGGAATGGGTGGTGTCTGCAAAGGAATGTTTGCTGGGAAGGGGACGGCATCCACATGGATGTAGGTCAATCACATCATCTGATGTTATCCGATGTGGCCATGTATGATCATGCTCCTGTAGTGGTACTACTTTCACTGCTCCATCAGTGATTGACACCCAGATGTGGCAGGCTATGAAGTCATGATCCTGGGCATACTCATGAGAAGTGTCTAGCAGGTATCAGTCACATTCAGCTAGCAGCAGTGCATTTGACTGTGGGCATGGACATGCCAGTGTAACTCCTGTCAGAGCCAGTTCTCGGGATCGGGGACGTCGATGATGAACTGTCACCTCTACCATGCGCGGCTCACACCTTTTCAACATACCAGGATGTAGAGCTATCACAGTGGTTGGCTGCACCAGTTTTGCCTGGAGTGCCCATAGAGACACACACACACACACACACACACACACACACACACACACACACACACACACACACACACACACACACACACACACACACACACACACACACACACACATAAAACAGTTACATGGGTCAAGTCATGAGGCTTAAAGCTCATTCTGTCTCAGTGGCCATTTGATACTTATTAAAACAACTTACTCACACACACAATCACTACCTTTTGTGTCAGCCTAGGCAACCTGCCCCCCACCACCCATCCTCCACCTCTGCACACACACAGCAGCCTGTGCAAATAATCATAGCTGTGCCATATCCTTGTTTTCTAGATTTTGAATTCAGGGATACACAAGTATTTTGTCTGATGCTCAAGGTGCATAGCTGACTTGGTGCTTAGTATATCTGTGTTATGTGATGCTGTTTTGGAAACTGCACTGCTTTCTTATAGGTTTTTGTAATGTGTACATCCCTGCCTAACAGTTAGACCAACAAAGCTGTAACAGGCCATAAATAAAAGGGTGACAAAGGCCCAACAATGGGGAGTGTTTTTAAACAGTCTGGTCTTACAAACTAAGACAGTAGATGGAATAGCAGGTTTTGCATTGCTATTTTTATGTTTATTCTGAGGGATATGAAATCTGAAAATGAAATGAGTACCATTATTTTCTAACTTCACTCTTTAGTGATTTTCCATTACAAACATATGAGGCCAAAATGTGGACATTCACTGAAAATTTGTACATTTTGAACATAAGGCATATTACTTGATAGAGGACACATGTATTCCCATAAGTTAGTACTGTTACATTTTGTTGTAATTGCTGTAATAATTACCTGCCTTATACTTACTTACATTACCAAGTAACAGTATGCATGGATATGACATTCATTTGTATTCTTAGACAATAATTTTTCTATTCCAGGTTCAACACTTACCTTGAAAACCCATCAGTTGCAAGAGTTTTAGTTCAGAGCTGACTCTGTTTGATGCTAGCAGTACACAACCATTACATGGGTAAGTAAACATTGTGAGCGTTGCCTGGAATCAATGTTACTGTATGTATGTGCATAGGATGAAGGCTTTAGCTCATTTGGTGGTGAACGTATGTGCTATCTGTTGTCTCTTGGCCAGTGCAAGACCATATTGTGCACATCTACATCTGCCTACACCTACAGCAGCTGCTGATTCCCCTGCTAACTCCTCACCTGCATGTGGCTGTGGTGGCCTTGGCAGTGGTGGTGGGATGTACAGTCCTTCTGCTTGCACTCCCTGCTGAAGCTGTTTTCTCAGGATAATGTTGTGGAGTATTGTACATTTGGTGAATATTTCAACACATGTAAGGTGATTGTACTGCAGGACTCCTGCATATGTATCTAGGCACCGGAACTGTGACTTCAGCAGCTCAGACACATGCTGTATGATATTTCTTATTTGAGAATGTGCCTCATTACAGTGTTCTTCAGTCGGTGTGTTTGTCTGCTGGTATTATGGATGTCATCAGCCACAGTTCCAGTACATAATCTACATCCCCCAGTAAATGACCCTGTGGGATAACATTTCATACAATTAAACATTTGTGCCAGATATGTGAGTCATGGTAACTTCCTAGATTGCTAGCACACACATTCAGGATGATTTCCTTAGCCTTACACGTGACCTGGCAGTTCCCTGGGTGGTGCTTTGATTTCTATATGTGTGCAGTATATGGCACCCAGGACTTAGGGGTAGTGTGCTAAGACTAGAACTCTGGCATAGTTCTAGCTCTTTACTCAAATGTATGGAAAACAAATATATGTACTCATTGGCATGTTGCAGCCTAGCATTCAGGAAATGATAGTTGATCCTGGATGCTGATTCCTGTGACACTACCAGCATGTCCCTGTTGGTCTCTGGAAGGTTCCTGTAGCTAAAATTCTGACTGCTATACATTCCTTAGTCTCTACTGGTATTGATTTCTCTTAGTTTACCCTTTCTGTAAATTGAGAATGAAAGAGGTTGCAGACTTCTTGTAGTGTGTATATATCTACCCCATGGGACTCTATAATTTCTACCTCATGTAGATTATAAAATGTTAAATGGGGTCTAAAAACCCTTCTCCTTGGCTGTGGTCTATTAGAAGCAGCAGCAGCACAGACATAGGCCTGCTGCACATACACATGAAAAAGATCAACAGTAACCGCTAACATTCTTCCTGTGTAGCCTAGTTTCCATGGCTGTATTCCAATAGGTTTTGGAATTTGCAGGGAAAGCCAGCACTGAGACTACATGGTTGCTTACAGCTTGTGCATAGCTCATCCCACTGAGTCTACACGGTTACTTATAGCTTGTGCATAGATCATCCATCTTGGATTGGTTGTTTAGCATACAATTCAGCTGCGTATGCAGTAACTAGCATACCACAGTGTTAACTATGTTTGTGCGGCTCTACACAGTGTAGAACCACTTAATGAATACAAATTGGTGCACTATCATGTGCGTATTGAGCTACAACGTGCACATGGTTTTAATCCCCCATGTAGTTCTTTATTGAATCTGCACCATAATGTTGTTTTCAGGATTATCATGATGCATGCATATAGCAAAGGGATTGGTAGAAAACTTTATTTGAATTTATATTTTAATTAATATGAAAATTATTGTTATGAATTACTTCAACTGTTATACAAGGACTCATTCCAGGAATATTGGATCTAATGTTAAAATCTGTCATGAACTTAATTATTACAAGACTGTATTTTTAGAACAATGTAAGGAGCATACATATTAAAAATATATACAAAGCAGATCTAGATTATTTCTATTTTTTTATAATTTAAAAGATACAGATAATGGTTCTGCAGAAACATATAGCTATATCAGTAAAGGGAGGAGAAAAAAAATATTCATATAGATTTATATATATATATATATATATATATATATATATATATATATATATGGGTTCCCTTCAGAATTTCGAATTCCCAAACCCTCGAATTTCATATGGTCGAGACCATATGAATGAAGTTTTAGAACTTTGAAATTCTGAATGGAGATCTGCATACTGTGCAGAATGGGAAATTCTCCCTTTTCCTCTCTGTAGTACAATCTCAGAGTTGGTATATTTAAATAGCAGGGGGTGTGGGAGGTGCTGGGGGGCTTGATCCCCTGCAAAAACATTGAGGATCATGGTTTTGTGTTCCTTTTAGTTTTATTTCAGAGTTTCAAAGTTCTAAAACTTCGATTATATGGTCATGACCATATGAAATTCAAGGTTTTTGGAATTTGAAATTCTGAATTGAATCCATATGTGTGTGTATATATATATATATATATATATATATATATATATATATATATATATATATATATTTACAAGCAATTGCTGTATTATTATGAAAGAATATTATATTAGAAAAAATATTAACTATTGGTATTATGATCATTCCTTAATGTATGCATTTTATAAAGAATGGAAAAGTTAGTGGTTAAAATATAGTCAGAAATATAAAATATGTTTACATCTAGAAATGTTTTTTTTTTTTTCAGAAACAAATGAATTTCAAGCTGCTACTTTTAAATTTGAATTTAAGAATGCACTGGAAGTAATTCTAATTTTGTAACTTTAAAAAATATGTATTATATCAGTGTAATTTAATGAGAACTAATATGTTACTAAAGAGACAGAGTATTATATTATAAGGTAGAAGAGAAACTGTATCCCTTTTGTGGGAAATTTGTTAAACTTTGAGATAGCAAAATGGATTCTGTTGCAAATGATATGCATAAAATATATGTAAACATGTTGAAACATATATTCAAAACATATATGCATGTCAAGAGACACGTCCCGTGATCTTATTGAAAGTTAAACAATTTGATGTTAGACAGCCTTTTAAAAGTTCTGAACATGGAGTTGTATGAAGATATTTACACTAAGGAATTATATCAAGGCCAGCTTTGATTTATTTATAAAACAAATTGCAAGAAGCTATTCAGAACTAGGGACTATTGATGGTGTTTAAAAAAGATTATAAAATATTTATGAAAACTGCAGTAAAGATTTAGTGCCGTTTTGAATAAGGTATTAGATCCTGGAATACTTGGTGTTAAAGGCAAAATTCTAAGGATATATATTTATTCAAAGAATCAGTTGATTGAATTATAAGGGAAAACACTGGATGCAAAATTTGTAGTTTGTGTTATTTTCAATGCTTATGATAGTTTTGATCATAAAATGCTTTGGGATGTTTTATATACTTACAGAATACATCAGTATCTTGATTCATGTTATACAATTGACTTATGAGATCGCTTAGAGGAGTATTCATAGTCCAGGACTTTGCATATTCATCTCTGTGATCCGTGAAGAGCAGCACCATGAGATTATACATATCCTAGACTGTCAGGATGACTACAGAAACACACTTGTTTGTGAACATGACCCTTACTGGAAATATGTAACGTCATTTATAGATAACCAATAGGGGACAGCTGCTACTCTATTAAGGGGGTTTACATGTAGGCATGAGTTCAAGTCATAGACAATACTCCATAATGAACTCATTTCCATCCAAAATTTATAAAACACACTGAAGTTATTCCAGAAAGCAGCCATTTTCAGTCAAATATGGAGATGCAAATTAGGTTGAGTTGGTGCTTCTGAATAGCTGGACGTTTTTACTGGAGGGGTTGTTTGGCTAAATGTTTTATTTTGGTGCATGTGCATACCTGGATATTTTATTGAAGTGGTTACTTGGATGGATGTTTAATTTCAGTACTTGTGCATACCTGGACATATTACTGAATGTTTCACTTATGTGAAATGTTTCATTTCAGTGTTAGTACATACCTGGACATGATACTGAATGGGTTGCTTAGGTGAATGCTTCATTTTGGTGGTTGTGCATACTAAGGCATGTTACTTAAGGGGTTGCTTGGGTGAAATGCTTCATTTTGGTGTTTCTGCATACCATCGCTTATTACCAAAGGGGTCACTTGGATGAATAGTTCATTCTAGTGGTTGTCCCTACTAGGAAATGGTAATGAAGGGGTCATTGGAGGAAATTATTCATTAGTATATCAGGAAACTGGTTGTGCATATAGGGTTAGACTGCTTAAGTGATGACTCGGCAAAAAAAATATTGTGTCATTTTGTGCTTGTGCATACTTAGCACAAAGTAATGAAGGGGTTGATAGAGGAAACAATTTGATTGTGGTTCAGAGACATACTTGTGCATACTTGGACAAGCAAGTTCATGGATTGCAACACAGATATCAAAAGCAAAGCATTACATTTAACAAGGGATGTGTGTGTGTGTGTGTGTGTGTGTGTGTGTGTGTGTGTGTGTGTGTGTGTGTGTGTGTGTGTGTATAGCAGGGATGTTGTACTATGAATTGCAGAACTGCATCATTAGCATACTACGCTTTACAGCACTTCCCATTTGCATCTCATTATTTTTAGGCCTTGTAAATTAGTTTAAATAGCCTGTATGAGTCATGCCTTTGCTGCATTCATTTGTAACATCAGGAATACCCCTATCACATTTGTCTAAGTGACTATGAATAATGCCCTTATAATTTTACTTAATGACAATTTAAGTGATTAAACAAGGATGCCCATTGACTTGTATATTGTTTCACTTAGCTAGTGATGTATTTAAAAATTGTAAATATTTTCAGTCTAGTGCTACACGCCATATTAGACCTTCTATTTTACTTCTTTTATATATGACTTACATAGCTGATGCTGAATTTACAGTTAAGAAAGCAGACTGCATGAAAATAACAAAACTTCTTATAAAAAGAGAATTTACAAACTTGCATTCACTTTAACTAATGTCTGTGTTATGAAAGTCACTCTCCAATAGATGAGACGGCCTTCTCTTTAGATAGTTTTCCTCCGATGGGACTGACATTTGGCTTATAGACTTTAAGAAATATTGGATGAAATGGTATTTGACAGCATATAAATAATGTTAGTAACGTGGTATATAACTACATTTTAGAAAATTAGCATATCCGGTAGAGTATACACCTTTCATTTGTATCTTAATAAGTATTTTTTGAAATAATGTGGAGGATGACATTGACTTCCAATACAAAGGGAGATTTTATACTTGAAAAAAAACAAAGGATTAAGTATAAAACGTGTTATTCCATTGTTGGCATCCTTGCACTTCTTTTGGGCAATGTTTAAAAAGAAGAACAACGACATTGATGTAATAGGCAACAGATCTATGAACCTTTTTGAAAGTTAATGGTATCAAATGGTGCCTGATCAAGCACAACTTGTCAATCAACAGCCAATTAAAAAAAAAGAAATCTTTTTTTTTTTTTTTGCAGGAAACAAGTTCCCCTGCATCTTCAATGGGGACCCCCCCACCCCACTAGCTAATTATATATACTAACTCTGAGATCACACTTCAGTGGAGAAATGTCACATTTTGGAATCCCCGCTGCACCATGATCTTGCACTAAACAATAGCCAGTGTGAATGATTATCTGAGTTCTGATCAGTTGTGCTAGCAGTTTTCCTGATTCAACAGGTCATCATTCAACAACTTGTTAGGAAACCTAGGAAGCATATTATGGGAAAATAAATGTATTTTTAGTTAGACATGCAATTACAAAGTAAAAAGAGAAAACAATATGATTCTTCTGAATAGAATGAATATCACTATAAAACTAAGTCTTGGAAAATGAACTTATACAATATTCAATGCAATAGTAAACAATGGTATGACATTATTACATATGGGAATTGCTTTATTAAACAATTTGACAAAGAGCATGACACTATCTGGAAACTGTACATGATAGACAATTATGATATGCCAAAAAATTAGAAACAGGTGAAGTTTTATGGTGGCTATTATTAAATATATTGAAAGAAAAAGAACAGATTAAATAAAAAACAACAAAGTGAGAGATTATATATAATATGTCATGTTGAAGACATTCCCCTAGATTTACTATTCCTCCATGCAGGACTAGCTTAGTCCTGCATGGAGGCAGCCTTTTAGGAGCAGGACGGCAGCGTGCCATGCATAGTAATGAGGTAAGCTGCCTGAGCTCCTAGGCTTACACGGAGCATGTAAGAGTGCAGGGTGTGTGTCTGAGAGCAGAGCTCTCAGAATATACATGCCCCTGCAATGAAGAACAGCAGAAAAGGGTATGAAATGAGCGAGACTGCTCATAGGTGACCGAATATTCCCACCAACAGTCTCCCTTATGTAAAACCGCAACAGTATATATAAATAAAATAAAGAAACCCTTCATTTTTTTTTTTATCTGATTAAAGCTAACCGTATGTGGGCGGGTGTGCCCATTACTTAGCTACGGTTAATGCAGCTTAAATGGCTGAAGAGGATAACAAGGAAGATATATGCAATTGAAGTAGCATAGCATTAGTGTAGTGGGCAGAGCATTCCCCCTACGAGCAGGCATTCCTGCTTCAAGTCCCACTGCAGTACATTCCATTTCCCATGACAAAGCACGTTATGAGTAATATTTATGTTGTATAACCCACTAAATAACATATTTTCATGAAACGGAGTACTGCAGTAAGCACATGTGAGATGTCAATGTCATAATGAATAAGGCACTAGTACGTGGGTTTAAGCACAAATAAGCAGTAGTACACACATTTAAGTACTAATAAGCAGGCTTAAGCCTGTTTGTGCAGTGGTAAGCAATGCCTACACTAGTTAAGCAATTGTAAAGCTAACTCCCTGTAAGCATATGTAACCGGACGTTAGCATTGCTTACCATCGAGCCAACCCGCTTACAAATGCTCAAAAGTGCCTTAATCACTCTGTATCCAATGGACCTTGTTCTGCCCATCAACAAAATAAACAGCCATGCAGGTCTCAACCCCAGGACCCTATACACTATAGTCACAGTAGTTAACCACCAAGCCATCACAGAAGTACAGAAGAATGAGGTATCAGAAAACAAGTCCTCACCATAGTAAAACAAAACTGCACCTGTGAAAGGAATCAGTACACAGTCATATGTTCTATAACCCACTACATAACATAAATATGTGAACTGAAGTACAGCAGTAAGCCCAGTAGTGAGGTATAATTATAACAGAGTGTTGAAGTCCCCAATAAAACACAAGGAACCCATAGAGTGTACATACACATTAATCATGGATACCAGGCATACATATAAGGTGTAATGAATAATAACTCAATGCCAAAAATAAATTATAATGCAAAGTCTAATGTAAGCAATTCTAAGCATTGCACAGGGCAGCTTAGGAGGTGTAAGCAATGTGAAGGACAGCTAACTCATTGTGCCCAGTGGTATACCCCTTTAAACAATGTCAACTTTAAGGTAAGCAGGTTTGCCCATAGTTTAACCATTTGAAAATCGGCCAATCATGGAAAAGTGTGGGAAATTGGCCCTACATAAACCCAAGAGGCAGGAATACATCTCATAACTGGTTGTAGCTTCCCCTTGTAGGCACTATGGCAGTAAGAGGAGAAGGTGTGTGCTTTCGGGCACAGTGCTGGTGATCCAGGTGTCCAAGGTCATGGCAGGACTCCTTGTCAAAGATCATGATCAGAGACTGCTGCAGGGTCAGTACCAGGGCTCGCAATATAAGACAGAGGCCTGAGACCATCTCGCCCACGACCTCACCAGTGCCAGTGGCATACCCCGAACTGGTGAGCAGGTCAGGCACCACTATACCGACCTGAAGCGGCGTATGGGGGACCACTTGGAGGAGTGTCTCCAAGAGGCTAGAGCGGCAAGGGATGTTCCAGTCATGTGTAAGTATCACCCCAGTATGTGTATACTAATTGCCAGCTCAGGTATATCATGGATATGTATTGCTAAATACTCATGTTATGTCCCCCACAGCTGCAATGGAGCGGTCCGCGAACCAGGAGGCCCATATTAGTCACCTGGCGAGGTTGAGATGCGAGCCAGGTCAGTAATACTCACGCATTTACTGTCATAGGAAATAAAACTAAAAGTAGTAGTAAATTAATTGCCTGTATAAAACCTGTATTGTTCAAGGCAAGTGTACTGTATACACTAGAGAATATGTCAGGAAGAGTCTCATATTGTTTGTATGTCAATAACATTGTCATAGCCTGATAAAACAGGTCTAACTGCTGAACTGAATGTGTATATTCTGTTATGATATGGTAATGTAGATTTGCAGTCATGTAATAGCACTGTTGTAGTAAGCACTCTGTTACTCACACCTTGCACCATATATTGAATGTGTCGGAATCCCTGTATATGACAGGTGTAATCCCCAGAGGCCATTTAGTACAACTGAGAGACACATAGACAGTTAATAGGGGAAATGTAGACAACAGAAACTGAATAGCACATGCAACTGAGATGTGAACTGTTGTTTTCTTAGCACACACAGCCACGGTTCGAATACTGCCAGTGTTAGTAGTCTGCATAGAGAATCATACCCCACAACTGTACAGATATGTCCAGAATGTCCAGTAAAGTGGCCCATATCTGTTCCATATCAACCTGTCCCCCTGGGAAATCAGTGGGATGATCGCAGATGTATAGGCAGCAAACAGGAAATACAACTGATTGACACACATCTATGAGTACAAAGCTGGCATGCTAGCAACTCCCCAATACCTTTTGTGAGTAAGAAGCCACATATGTCCCATTTACACCCCAACTTGTCAAGGTGGGTCAGAGTGCGTACAGTAACAGACTGAGATGTATGTGCATAATAGTAATGTGGGATCTGGTACTGTGTGTGGGAACATTCAGGTAGTGCTAATAAACATTCCCCCCACAGATCTGTCATATACCAACACTGTGCCCAGAAATACAAGAATGATATGCAGTTGCTCTGAATAATGAGGTATTACACATCACTGTCACCCACACTGTCCTACAACATATAACTGTCTAGGAAATCTGTATAAGGGTGTTGTAATACAAGGTCAGAATGCAAAATACAGGGGGTTAATAAGGCAGAAATCAGATAGGAGATATACAGCAGTATCTATATAGCAGACACAACTGCGATGGACAGTATTTAAGTTGTAGCAGACACAGCCATGGTCTGAATCCTGGGAGTGGAATTAGGCTGCATACAGAATCATACCCCACAACTGTACAGATGAGGCCTGAATGTCCAGCATATGTGCTCATATCTGCTGCCTGTCCCCCTGCCCATTGGTAAGTCTGTGGGATGATCTCAGATGTTTAGCCAGCAAACAGGGAATACAAGTGATTGTCAAACATCTATGAGGGCACACCTGTCACTGTAGCAACCCCCAAAACTGTTAGGAGAGTAATATTTCAAGTATGTCCTATCTACACTCCCATGTTGCCAAGCTGTGACCAGAGTGTGTACATTAACAGAGTGAGATGTATGTGCATAATACTAATGTGTAATCTGGAACTTTGTGTAGCAACAGTCAGGTAGTGCTAACAAACATTGCTCTCACAGGTACGTTGGATTCAAACACTGTGCTGAGGAATACATACTATTATAATCTGTAGTGGTACTGTTCACTCTGGTATTGTAGGGAATTGTGAGGGTTGCAGTTTTTCTGAATAATAAAGTATCACTGGTCACTGATACCCACACCGTGCTACATAATATAACTGTGTAGGAAGGCATGTATATGTGTGCTTCAGGTCACTAAAGGTGGAAGAGGGCAATATTCTAGATATATCCCGGCACACCAGCATGTGGTCAACACATGGCCAGAGTCTGTGCAAAAATAGTTGGATAGCTATGTGCAAAACATCAACCTTGAATCCGGGAGTATGTGTAGAAACAGTTAGTGTTAAAAAGCACTCCCTCCACAGGTTTACCAGGTAAGAGGTGTATACTGCAGGTAAAACCGGTTCATGTGTAAGGATGATGATGGCCATATCACTGTCCAAACTAAGGCTACAGGGTAGTGTATTAAGACTTGTAAGGTACAGATAACAGCACTGACTAGGAAAGTAATGTAGACTACAGGAATATACTAGTTGTTAATTGACATCTTTCTCCCCCCCACTATATCTCCAACAATAATCAACATGCCCACCCCAACTGGTATATAATAACTCTGATAATGTCCAATTTTTTGATAAATATGTTAATGGTTCCCATGCATGTTCTGTATTGAATTATTCCAACATTGGTTGCATGGTGCCATCAATGTACCTGCATGCTGTTCTTATTACCACTGTGGTCCCATATATGCATGTGTTCTGTTTTCCATGAAACTGTTCCGTATCTGGTGTCTGGGTTAGTGGGAATATCGATGCATGCTGTTATACCTAACCCTGGAATGTGTTGACTATTACTAACCCACATATGATGATGAAATCCAAACACTATAGCACACTTGGGAAGGCCAGTCCCAGCAGACCCACTTGTCCCACCTCAGCTGGCCACGTCACTGGGCACCAGCATATGTGGGGCCCAAACCGGGACCTCCCTGTCCGTTTGGTACTGCACCACCTTCAGATGGAACCGCCTCAGGAGATGGGGCTCGCCCCCCCCGGGAGTGTGCATGGACAGGCACCTGTCACCCGTCGCCAGGTCAGGGCCATGGTGCATAGCCAGATTGTCCAGCGGTTTGGTGATCTTCTACGCTAGCTCGAGGGCCACATGTCACGATTAGAGAGTCAGTCTGGCTCGGCGACTCAGCCCCCAGCACAGCCACCTTCGGGGCTGTGAAGGTGCAGTGGTGACTGCAAATGGGTGGGGACCTCAGTCCCACTGTTACCACTAGTGGGCTTCCGATATCCCAACAACCTTCCCCATCAAGGTGTTTACCCCCCAGTTGTCATATACCACCCCTGTATGCATCTTGTTTATTTTGTCTGTTAACCTACCTAACCTACCTACCCAAATAAACCTATTACCCAGTGGCGGCTGGTGACTTCAAATCACAGGGGGGCTGCAGGAGACGCTGAATGGGTGGGGTCAAAGGGAAGGGGTGTGGTCAGCCATAAAGGGGAGGAGCTATGCACAAAACCACAAAAATCTAACTTTAATTAAATACGCTGCCCTGGGTGGCAAACCATCATTATGAAAGTCCAATCAAGACAAAAATAAGTGTAGAAGAATAAAAATATTTCAATGCATTGGCTGCATGACAGCTTACTTAATATCTAGATGGAAACAAAAGGTTGTGAGGCATGAAAAAATAAATTACTTTTTAAATACATTACTGGAATGCCAGTCAAAATCAAGTATAAGAAAAACCAGAAGCACTCAACTCAAACCACTTCTCCTTGCACTGCAGTTCTAATTATAATATATTCAGCTTTATTAAAGTACCAAGCAACATGCTGAAAGTAGAAATCTATGTGATGCCCCCACTTGTAAAAATGTTTCTTATCCAAAAAGACCTGCTGCCTGACAACTTGTTTCATGGGGAAAACATGATAAAAGTAAAAATGAAAAGCAAACAAGAAACAAGCTCAAGATACATTGCTTAAAGGATTACTGTACAGGTTATGGACCACACATGATTGGCATTCTGTTTAGTTTACGGGTAAAGTCTGTAGAGATGACTGGAAGTCTCCAACAAGTGTAATGAGCTTTTAAAATAATGGAATCCTGTCCTTTAATACCCAAGGCTTATACATTATCTAGTCAAGTATTCTCTGCATGGCAACAACAGAAAGGCTTTCAATGTTGGCAATTCTTTAACAGTATGCTTATTAAAGCTTACTTGCATCTTACGATGTCAGACAAGCTTACCTTATGGTCATTAAAGCATTGCTACTTAAACACAGAGCAACAGGCACTTTGAGTAATAAGCATAAATCTGAGTAATAAGCATAAATCAACAGTACAAAAATATGACATAAACCAGACCATTCTGCAAAATCAAGGACAGATGAAAAGCCACTGTAGTACTTATGCAGTGTGTCCTCCCCATCCAAGGTAGATACAACTACTCCTTGCCTTGCTTGGACACATCCAGAGTCACTACATGGGGAGTGGGGTGCAACAAGCATGTCACAATTTGAAATCTCTCTGGCTGACTGTGATGGCCCTGACACATTTGTCATACCTCTCAACCTCAAGAGCAAGAAATCTGGACAAAGCCATACACAGAAGTGGGACAAAGGCACAACAATAAGGACAATTTTAAATATTGCTCTAATAAACTTAGAAAGATAATAGAATAGGTATTGCATTAGTATGAATATTCTGAAGGGTATAAAATCTGAAACTCAAATGTCTGTCATTTTCTAACTTCAGTCTTTAGTGATTTGTCACTAATTTGCCAAAAAACACAGTTTTATGAAAAATGGACCAAAAATGTGATGCAAAAATATAAAATAGACACACAATACAGCTTCTAACTGTCAAAGAAGGGACACTTTAATATTAGTACTGCTACCTTGAGCAGCTGACAAAATAAAAGAATCTACATGCATTTCAAGTAATCTATAACTTGGATTATTACAGTTATTTCTTAATTGTAAACCCTCCATGTTTTCTTCCAAAATTGCTATTTTGCAGAGGGATTATTAGGGGGAAGAGCAACATTTTGAGCCAAAAATTGGGGACAGTTGAGAGGTTGGCTATGCCTAATTCTATAAAGAAATTTATTTGCATGTACCTCTCAACCTGTTAATGCAGTAAATCTGAACAAGGCCAAATATATTGGGGGCACATATAAACAGTACTAAAAATTGCTCTTGTATAAATTGAGACAGTTGATAGAACGGCTCTTACTTTAACATGCATTTTTATGAAGGTTATGAAGTCTGAAACTTATTATTTAGTGACTTCTGGCAAATCATTTAGGAATTAAAACTACAAATTTTATGAACAACAAACCAAAAATAAGAAGCAAAAATCTATTCATTCTTTGAAAATCTGGACAGTTGGGAGGTATAGTTCAGCTGGGCCTGTCTGAGTTTGCTGCCCCCCCCCCCTGACAAAATAATGGTTGAACTGGAGCCTCTGCAGCCATTCCAATTAACCATTACTTGGCTATTTCACTCCATTTACCATAAACACTAATGTGCATACTGCTTTACTTCAATGATTGGACTTCATTTGAAAGTTTTATTTTGTATTTTACAGCACAAACATTAAGTCATCTGTTAAACAAAGCAATGCAGTCTCATAATGAAAACTTAGCATTAAAACTTCTCTGCCCTTGAAACTCACATTCATTGAAACAGCATTGAAACCCACATTCAAAGAAAATACATTTTGCCAGTGGCAGATAAAGATTAATTTTGGGCTGTTTTCGAATCATAGGCCCCATGCATATGAAACATACATGTGTTCTTTGATACACCTTCCTCATTGTACTAAAAATTATATTCCTTGTACAATACAGTACACTTGTTAGAGGGTGTTTTAAATTTGTTTTGAACATTTTTCCAGTAAGCAATGAAACAAAACATATGCACCCATAATGGCAAAACTGCCCAGTTGAGAACATTTATCATAAAAAAGTCTACTCAGACTTCCACAGTCCACCATTATTAGTAAATATACACAATTCTACAGTCCACCATTATTAGTAAATATTCACAATTCCACAGTCCACCATTATTAGTAAATACGCACAATTCTACAGTCCACCATTATCAGTAAATATGCACAATTCTACAGTGCACCTTTATCAGTAAATATGCACAATTCTACAGTCCATATTCAGTGAATTCAGTTCTTGCCATAGCTGTCAACCTTAGCACAAAACCTGGACGAAGCCAATAATGGGGAATACAGTCCCAAAAATAGGGACAAATTTAAAATATTCATCTTATAAACTTAGAAAATTGCTAGAAAAAAGGTTGTGCTACTATGTATTCTGAAGAACATGAAGTTTGAAATTCAAATGCGGTCAATTTTACTGCAGACAGAACAAAAACAATTTTCAGCAGAGACGCAGGAATTAATACTGCAGACACGTCTTTGTAAAATGGCAGGGCACCAGAGGAAATCCACACAAACACAGGGAGGAGATGCAGACTCCACACAGAAGCCACCTCAACCAAGAATCAAACCAGAAAACCTATAGCTGTGAGGCAACAATACTACCACTGCACCATCAAATCTGCAAGAAATTAAACATTCAGAAACCTGAAGTCTGAAATTCAAATGCCGGTCAATTTTACTGCGGACAGAACAAAAACAATTTTCAGCAGAGACGCAGGGATTAATACTGCAGACACGTCTTTGTAAAATGGCAGGGCACCAGAGCAAATCCACACAAACACAAGGAGGAGATGAAGACTCCACACAGAAGCCACCCCAACCAAGAATCAAACCAGAAAACCTATAGCTGTGAGGCAACAATACTACCACTGCACCATCAAATCTGCAAGAAAATAAACATTCAGAAACCTGAAGTTTGAAATTCAAATGCCGGTCAGTTTTACTGCGGACAGAACAAAAACAATTTTCAGCAGAGACGCAGGGATTAATACTGCAGACACGTCTTTGTAAAATGGCAGAGCACCAGAGCAAATCCACACAAACACAAGGAGGAAATGCAGACTCCAGACAGAAGCCACCCCAACCAAGAATCAAACCAGAAAACCTATAGCTGTGAGGCAACAATACTACCACTGCACCATCAAATCTGCAAGAAATTAAACATTCAGAAACCTGAAGTCTGAAATTCAAATGCCGGTCAATTTTACTGCGGACAGAACAAAAACAATTTTCAGCAGAGACGCAGGAATTAATACTGCAGACACGTCTTTGTAAAATGGCAGGGCACCAGAGGAAATCCACACAAAAGCCACCCCAACCAAGAATCAAACCAGAAAACCTATAGCGGTGAGGCAACAATACTACCACTGCACCATCAAATATGCAAGGAATTAAACATTCAGAAACCTGAAGTCTGAAATTCAAATGCCGGTCAATTTTACTGCGGACAGAACAAAAACAATTTTCAGCAGAGGCGCAGGAATTAATACTGCAGACACGTCTTTGTAAAATGGCAGGGCACCAGAGGAAATCCACACAAAAACCACCCCAACCAAGAATCAATCCAGAAAACCTATAGCTGTGAGGCAACAATACTACCACTGCAACATCAAATCTGCAAGGAGTTAAACATTCAGAAACCTGAAGTCTGAAATTCAAATGCCGGTCAATTTTATTTAACATTTGTTAATCAGGACAGTCTGACTTGGAACAAAAAAACAATTTTCAGCAGAGGCCCAGGAAGAAATAATGCAGACATGTCTTTGTAACATGGGAGGACACAAAAGCAAACCCACGGAGAAGATACGGACCCCACAAAGAAGGAACCCCAGCCAAGAATCAAACCTGAGAACCTGCAGCTGTGAGGCAACAATGCTACTACTACACCATCAAATATCAAGCATTGCAACATTTACAAACCACAGATATTATGAGGAACAGCTCAGATCAAATATGAGGCAAAAATCTGCAATTTTTTTACAAATGGTGGTGGGTAGGGAACTCAAGTCTTTAACACCTGCATACAGGGTTCAAGCCTGAGGTATTCCCTACCACACCACCATGAGCTCCTGGGGCATTTTCACACACACACACACACACACACACACACACACATACACACACACACACACCTCAAGTTCCAAGCACCAGCTAACACATACACACCTCAAGTTCCAAGCACCAACCTCAAGTTCCAAGCACCAGCTAACACATACACACCTCAAGTTCTAAGCACCAGCTAACACATACACACCTCAAGTTCCAAGCACCAGCTAACACATACACACCTCAAGTTCCAAGCACCAGCTAACACATACACAACTCAAGTTCCAAGCACCAGCTAACACATACACAACTCAAGTTCCAAGCACCAGCTAACACATACACAACTCAAGTTCCAAGCACCAGCTAACACATACACAACTCAAGTTCCAAGCACCAGCTAACACATACACAACTCAAGTTCCAAGCACCAGCTAACACATACACAACTCAAGTTCCAAGCACCAGCTAACACATACACAACTCATGTTCCAAGCACCAGCTAACACATACACAACTCAAGTTCCAAGCACCAGCTAACACATACACAACTCAAGTTCCAAGCACCAACACATAAAGTAATATGCACCATACACTTACCTGTCTGTTCTCCATACCATATCCTGCCCGCGCAATACTCACAAAGACCCGCGAGATCCCAGTAAAGCTCCTTCCCGATGACGAGATCCCAAGCACCCGCCCGGGAGTGTTCTGGGTGTCGCGGCTGCAGTCCGGATGCGGTCTACCCTCTGAGCGTCTCTGTGGACCCTACAAGTGCACAGACATCTCCTTCCCCCTCTATGGGTCCTGCCGGACTGCCTTGAGCATGCATAGCCCGACGGTAGTCGGGACTACTGCGCATGCGCCAAGTCCGCGAAAATTTAAAAAAATATTTTTTTTTTGTTTTCTTTTTTTATTTTGTTTTCTTTTTTAATTTGAGGGGGCTGCAGTCCGGCAGCCCGATGCCACGAGCCGCCCCTGCTATTAACCCTCCCCAACATCCCACTCTCACCTAAAAAAAAAGGACAATCTGTTCCCACAAAAAAATCTCACCCATACATAGCTGTCCATTTCGTACATGTGTCCACTGGACACATGTAATATGTTCTAATTGGTATCACAACGTATTATTGTGATCCTCACCCACTCCCAGGGGTTTGAGTGTCCAAGTTTACCTGCAAATTCAGTGTATATGCACAGCTGTTACTGTAGAAGAAATGGGCAGATATGGACATTTCCCACACACTTCCTGTACATCCCTGGCTATTTTTCCTACTGTCTTTCCCTCTTTGTGCCCCTTTTTCACCACTTTCCTATCAACCTCTTTTTTCTTTTCTTTTAAAGAAATTAGCATGGGGGTAAGTGGGAGCAAGCACTTGTAAGCAGCAGTAAGCAGGTTTAAGCCTGTCTGTATGGGGGTAAGCAATGCCTACACAGGTTAAGCAATTTAGAAGGTAACTGAGTATGAGAAACGGTAACTGGAAGTTAGCAGTGCTTACCTCCACGAAAACCTGCTCAAACCCACTTACAGCTGTTTAAAAGTGCCTTAATCACTCTGTATCCAACAACCTGTGTTCTGCCCAGCAACAAAATAAACAGCCTTTGCCAGGCTTGTACACAGGACTCTGCACCCCATAGACAAAGTGATTTACCACTAAGCCATATGACATATACATAACGCTGATGTTCTCAAAAACATATCATCCAGCACAGTCATTCAACAGTACAGAGAATGTATTCCAACATTTAGCTGTATGTGTGTGTGTAAATATATTAATATCAAAATAGATACAACATATCTTTATATGTATATATATATATATATATATATATATATATATATATATATATATATATATATATATATAAATATGAACATATATACATGCAAATGCCTACATCTATAGATATATATGTCTACTTCTATATCTCTAAATGTATATGGCAGGTTATATCTATGTCAGCAGATGTATATCTATATATATGTGTGTGTGTATATATATATATATATATATATATATATATATATATATATATATATATATATATATATATATATATATATATATATATATATATATATATATATATATATATATATATATATATAAATATATATTTATACAAAAAAAAAAAAATTATCCTTGTTTCCCATTTTTCCTGACCTAGAGTAGTCCAAATACAGGCTTTGCTGTATTCTGGACTTTTGGAAATTTCCTGTGTTGCCCATTTCCTTTCTTGGATAAAGGGAGGCTTCTTTGTTCACCAGTGGCAGAGGGGAGCTTAGAGCAGCCTATCTATCCCTGGAGGAGTTTTCCCAGCACACAAATCTGGTAGTCTATTGGTCGTGTTGGGCCAATTTCTAGCTCTTTCAAGTCCCCCTGTATAAAACCCACTTTGGCTCGGCTTTACGCGATTGTGCACATAGCGCAGCATCGGGCAAAGCATCGGGCAGCTCCACTTAATTGGGTTTAAACCATTCTCGGCTCCATAAAGTCTGCTCTTCACTTTTTCCCTTAGAACTGATCTAGTTCTCATAATAAACACCCTATTCCTACTCTAAAGCCTGGCATTTGCTCACTAAAGCAATTATATAAGTCAGCACTAAAAAATTAAAAGCACTACACCCTCACAAACTCCCCGTGAGTACCTTCTTCCCCATTGGCCCTTTTTTTCAATTATAAAGGAATTCCCAATATTATTCTAGCATGTCCAAAGGTCAGTTGTCAATCTCCTCTCCAGTCGAGCTGGTGAATCTGGGAATCTTGAGGCAATGTTACAACTGCCTCATGTACATAGACAACCCTCTCCTTCTCCCAACAAATTCCAACACATATGAGAGATGCAACCATATAGCCAAAGTGGAGGCTAAGCTCTCTCAACTCAATACTGGCGTAACCAGTCAGGAGGAGAAGGAAATCACACTCACTACAATTCCAGTCTCACATAGACCTACCACGACAGCAAACCAAACACATAAACACACTAAAACATACTCAGAGGCTCTAAATAAAAATCTGCCTAAGCAGCAGAGACCTCCAAAGCAGACACCCAAGCAACTGCTACCCCAAAACAAAAGACATGCAACACATAGCTCACAAAGCCAGTGTGCCAAACAGTCACAGCCCTTAAGGCTAAACAACACACCTGATACACTTGTAATAGGTGACTCTATCATCAGAAACACTGACATCCTGCTCACCAGTCTGAACAAGGAGAAGGTCACGGTGAGCTGCCTGTCGAGCGCTAGGATCCGCCACATAACACAAGCACTCAGGTCACTCCAAGGCAAGTACAAATATGACTCAGTCATTGTCCATGCTGGTGTGAATGACCTGAGACGTACCTCCCTGGACTACATGAAAAGAGACATAGAGGAGCTCTCTGAGCATGTAGCCCAGGCCGGTATGACCCTGACCTTGAGTAGCATCTTACCCTCATCAAGAATGATGCTACAATATGAAGACAAGATGATCAATTTCAACAACTGGCTCAAGTATTGGTGTCATTCAAAGGGGATCCAATGCCTGTCAGCCTGGGATGACATGCTCGACAAGCCACGATGCTTCGCTAGGGATGGCTTGCATGTGTCACCCTTGGGCTTTCAGATATTGGCAAAGGCTCTTGCCACCCCCATAGTGCCTTTTTAGGCAAGACTCAAAAGACAAACCCACCTCCATAGGTATCACAAGGGATAAGAAAGTAAGAGTAATGCTACTCAACGCCAGAAGTCTAAACCTCAAGATGCACGCACTCGAAACTCTCCTTAGCATGGAGAACATCGATATCTGTGCAGTAACAGAAACCTGGTTCAAGGCTCCTGAGAGCACCCCAGCACTACCAGGTTATACCTCATACCATGCTTTTCGGCCCCAAAACTTGGACCAAACCACAAAAGGAGGGGGAGTATCAATATTCGTCAAAGATACCTACACCTTCAGGTTGGTGGCACAGCACAAAGCATCAGAGACTATCCATGTGCAACTAACAGAGGGTAAAACTGCCTTCCAGTTTATAGCCTGCTACAGACCATCCTCCCAAACCCAGGAACCCCACTCGGCCTTCCTGAGAACACTGGAAAATATGAAGGTCTCTCCAAACACCATTATATTGGGCGACTTCAACTACCCAAACATAGACTGGGAGCATAACTCTAGCTCCAACACCCTAGCCCAAAGGTTCCTAGAATTTATAAACTCAAATGCTATGGAACAACTTGTTACCACTCCCACAAGAGGGGAAAACATACTGGACCTGATCATCACCAACACGGGGGCTCTATGCTCCAGACCAGAAGTGAATCCCTTACTGGTAAGATCAGACCATAAACTAATCTCACTGGATATTCACATCCCGACCCCACCCTCTGCCCAGAAAACCACAGTGAAAAACTTCTCTGAAGCAAATTTCACACTCCTCAAAACCGAGGTGGAATTCTTCAAAGCCCCTGGGCCTGTGGAAAATACGTCCCAGACCGCAAAATCCTTTATAAACACATTCTATGAACACCTTCAGGAATGCATGGATCATGCAATCCCAAATAAAACCAAGACCCAATCCTCCAAATGTAGGCGTCCTGTCTGGTAGACCCCAGCCATAAACAAACTATACAATAGAAGGAGGAAGCTACTAAATGATAGAGCAAAATCCCAAAAAGGGAAGGCATCACTGATCAGTATTAGCAAAAAACTACGGGCACTCATAAAATTGTCTAAGGCCAGCTTCAAGAGAAATTGCACAGGACACTAAGGATAATCACAAGGCTTTCTTTAGTTATGTTAGGAACCTGGGTGGTAATTCCCAGATATGCTCAGAATTAGTCCAAAATGACAAAAAATACAACGAACCCACAGACATTGCCAACATCCTAGCTGACAGGTTCAGCGCAAACTCCCCCCCCCCACACCAAAAGGGCAAATATCTATCCCAGCAAAGTGCTGCCCTCCTGACATCTCAGATGCTCAGGTAAGAGCCGCCCTCTCTAAAGCAAAAAACACAGCATCAATGGGACCAGACAGTGTCCCGGCTGCCTACATGAACTCCAAGAAGAGCTAAACCCAAACATAAAACTACTGTTCAATCTCAGCCTTACTACAGGATATGTGCCCAAAGAGTGGCATACAGCAACAGTGGTCCCTCTCCATAAAGGTGGTGCCTCACCAGATCCTGGAAACTATAAGCCTGACTAGCTTTGTCTGCAAAGCTATGGAAAGGATCATCATGGACCGCATAAATAAAGATATTGGGGACCTACAGGCACTGGATCCTACCCAGTTTGGCTTTGTCAAGGGCAGATCCTGCCTCTTAAACCTGGTTGATTTCTTTGAAACAGTCATCAAGGCCATTGACAAGGGGAAGGTGGTCCACACAGCCTACCTGGACCTCGCAAAAGCCTTTGATACAATACCCCACTCGGGCATTATAGATAAGCTCACCAGCTTAAATATAAACCCCTATGTTACTAGATGGATTGCAAACTGGCTCAAGGACAGAACCCACATGGTTAGAATTGCTGGAGCCATGTCACACTCCAAACCAGTTACAAGTGGTGTCCCACAAGGTTCAGCCCTGGGACTTCTCTTGTTCAGTATATATTTCTCTGAGGTACAGGTCAACACGGAAGGATTGTGGCTGACCAAGTTCGCAGATGACTGCAAACTGGGCGCCATAATCAACTCTCCAGCCGACACAAGCATCCTCCAAAAGGGCCTCATAGAAACAGACAACTGGTGCCAGAGCCATGGCCTCAAGCTAAATGCCAAAAAGTGTAAAGTCATCCCCTTTGGCAAAAACAAAGTGCCCACAAATTACCACATAGGTGGTAATCCATTAAGTACAGAAGAAGTAATTAGGGATCTGGGGACCCAAGTTGATAGCAATCTCTCATTTGACAACCACGTGGCCATGTGGTTAGAAAAACATTTTATATAGCCCACCTAATCATGAAGGGATTCACATCTAGATCAGGGGAGGTCATCGTGCCTCTTTACTCATCCCTCATCAGGCCCATAATTAAGTACAATGCCCCTTTTGGGATGTACCTTACCAGACACCTGCAGCAACTAGAAAGACCCCAAAAGTACCTCACCAAGAGGATCAAAGGGCTCAAACTGATGCCATATGCTGCCCAGTTAAAGAAACTCCAGCTCTACTCAGTGGCATACCGCCTGTTCAGAGGCAATCTGTGCCTGACATATAAAGCCATGTCCAACCCAGAATTAATGGACATGCTGCACCTCAGAAAATCCAAATCCCATCGAGCTACGCGCTCGTGAGACTTGAACCTCAGCACTGAAATAAAAAGGACATGCTGGAGGGACAGATTCGTAACCCAGAGGCTCCCTTCACTCTGGAATAAAATCCCAGTCCAGGTTAGGCAGAGTACCTCATCGACTCTCTTCAACAGGAATCTTGATGAGTGGATGGGAGATCGTAGGTTTACCCCGGGTATCACTTCTGTGTCACTGTTAGACAGAGGCACAGTATACTAACCTCGAGAAAGGGCATAGCAAAATAAATTTAAAATGGGTGGCGAAAGCCAAACACATTCTGGCTAGGCTTATAAATGCTCTAGGGCAGATAGCCTAGTATGAACCTATGAACCTATGAACTATGATATAGTAAAATCCCAAAAAGGGAAGGCATCTCTGATCAGTATTAGCAAAAAACTACGGGCACTCATAAAATCGTCTAAGGCCAGCTTCGAGAGAAAAATTGCACAGGACACTAAGGATAATCACAAGGCTTTCTTTAGTTATGTTAAGAACCTGGGTGAGAATTCCCAGATATGCTCAGAATTAGTCCAAAATGACAAAAAATACATCAAACCCACAGACATTGCCAACATCCTAGCTGACAGGTTCAGTGCAAACTTCTCCCCCCCTCCCCACCAAAAGGGCAAATATCTATCCCAGCAGAGTGCTGCCCCCCTGACATCTCAGATGTTCAAGTAAGAGCCGCCCTCTCCAAAGCAAAAAACACAGCATCAATAGGACCAGACGTTGTCCCGGGCTGCATCCTACATGAACTCCAAGAAGAGCTAAACCCAAACATAAAACTACTGTTCAATCTCAGCCTTACTACAGGATATGTACCCAAAGAGTGGCGTACAGCAACAGTGGTCCCTCTCCACAAAGGTGGTGCCTCAATGGATCCTGGAAACTATCGCCCCATAAGCCTGACTAGCTTGGTCTTCAAAGCTATGGAAAGGATCATCATGGACCTCATAAATAAAGATATTGGGGACCTACAGACACTGGATCCTATCCAGTTCACTTTGTTAAGGGCAGATACTGCCTCTTAAACCTGGTCAATTTCTTTGAAACAGTCACCAAGGCCATTGACGAGGGGAAGGTGGTCCACACAGCTTACCTGGACCTCACAAAGCCTTTGATACAATACCCCACTCAGGCATTATAGATAAGCTCACCAACTTAAATATAAACCCCTATGTCACTAGATGGGTTGCAAAGTGGCTCAAGGACAGAACCCACATGGTTAGAATTGCTGGACCCATGTCAGACTCCAAACCAGTTACAAGTGGCATCCCACAAGGCTCGGTCCTGGGACCTCTCTTGTTTGGTATATATTTCTCGGAGGTACAGGCCAACATGGAAGGACTGTGGCTGACCAAGTTCGCAGATGACTGCAAACTAGGTGCCATAATCGACTCTCCAGCCGACACAAGCATCCTACAAAAGGGCCTCATAGAAACAGACAACTGGTGCCAGTGCCATGGCCTCAAGCTAAATGCCAAAAAGTGTATAGTCATCCCCTTTGGCAAAAACAAAGTGCCCACAAATTACCACATAGGTGGTAATCCATTAAGTATGGAAAAAGTAATTAGGGACCTGAGGACCCAAGCTGATAGCAATCTCTCATTTGAAAACCACGTGGCCAAAGTGGTTAGAAAAACATTTTATATAGCCCACCTAATCATGAAGGGTTTCACAGCTAGATCAGGGGAGGTCATCATGCCTCTTTACTCATCCCTCATCAGGCCCATAATTGAGTACAATGCCCCTTTTGGGATGTACCTTACCAGACACCTGCAGCAACTTGAAAGACCCCAAAAGTACCTCACCAAGAGGATCAAAGGGCTCAAACAGATGCCATATGCAGCCCGGTTAAAGAAACTCCAGCTTTACTCAGTGGCATACCGCCTGCGATGTCTAACCCGGAATTAAAGGACATGCTGCACCTCAGAAAATTCAAATCCCATTGAGCTACGCGCTCAAGAGACTTTAACCTCAGCACTGAAGTAAATAGGACATGCTGGAGGTAAAGATTCATAACCCAGAACCTCCTTTTACTCTGGAATAAAATCCCAGTCCAGGTTAGGCAGAGTCCCTCATTGACTCTCTTCAAGAGGAATCTTGATGAGTGGATGGGAGATCATAGGTTTACTCTGGGTATCACTTCTGTGTCACAGTTAGTCAGAGGCACAGTATACTAACCTCGAAAAAAGGCATAGCAAAATTCATTTAAAATGGGTGCCAAACACACTCTGGCTAGGCTTATAAATGCCCTAGGGCAGATAGCCTAGTATGAATCTATGAACCTACAAACCTATACATATATATATATATATATATATATATATATATATATATATATATATACATGGACATACATCTGTAGATAACAATCGGGAAATAACAAATATGTCCACATGCAATGTTAATGGTGTTGAGAGGGCCCAAACAATACATGTCTTGTACGAATAGGTATACCCCCAACAGCCAAGCACATCCCCCCTGCAATACACTATCAAGTGTTGCAGATCCCATAACCAGGACCAGACATGGCATGGACATCTCAAGGATACATATACACAGATATATATATATATATATATATATATATATATATATATATATATATATATGTGCAGATACAGATAAACATATATATGTATGTGTATATATATATATATATATATATATATATATATATATATATATATATATATATATGTAACTACACCTACACACGCAGAGATATGTACATTAAGTTACATATGTAGCACATGCACACAATATGGAATAGCCACTATTCCTACAGTTACCACCTTACCAACTGGAGACTGTATGAGCCACCCATACAATGGACATGCATTGCCTGAAACATATACCCACAGAGAAATCAAAGACTATAACACCACACGCAGGTGTGCATAAATGGAAAAGCTTTATTTGATTACTATTACAGTTGTATATGCCATGTCATATAGCTGTTTAGTCACAGACATCCATATATACTGAGTAATGCAACTGTGAAACAAGTATAGTAATACAGTAGTCCAGAAATGTTAACAAATGTTGCTGTCCAGGCCAAGGCCATCGTGTATTACAATAGTAAAGACAGGCTAGGCCACAGTATACCAAACAATCAATGGTAAGTAATGCAGGTGTATAGTTCAGCAGCCTCCAACTACACTCTGTAGACAATCCCTAGGGGGTAAAGTACTCAGTTGACACACTGGGATTTAACTGTTACATAACAAGGCACAACTGACACCATCACAAGCACACTGACAAACAGAACAGTCTGTTTGGCACAGCAGGCTCTACAGGAATGCCACAGCACAGAGTAACATACACCTGTGTGTAAGTGCATCACCACACCCAATGTGAACACAGCCATAGCTACATATGTCATGCTAGCATATTATTACAGTATATGGACTATCTGTTCAACACCAACCTCATATGTGCCACCCACACACTAACCCTACATATACTGGGCCGCTACACAGTGTGGACTGTTGCCTGCCTGTGGTATGGGACATGTGCGTGTATGGCCCTACAAACATGTAAACTGATATGGTAACATACAGTGGACCAGCATGTAACATCAGATAGAACAGGACCAAGAACAATGACATCTACCACAGTCTGTACACAGGCCAAGATACACATTAACAATACACACACTGCCAACAATCACCATAAGTACACAGACCTCAGTACTGTACACACAACCACAGAATTTCCAGGTTATGTCATCTAATGAAACCCCTACTATGCATTACATGTGCAGCAGTTTGATATCTCATTGAGTTGAAACCAGATATGATGTCACTAATTATGGTGTACAGTACATATGCAGCCCTTGCTCCATGACTTATGTACAAAGGTTGTCAGCATTGTGGCTGAAGGCACATACACAGGGCCAATATTGACATGTTGCTGTGATAACCTCATACATTTGCTGTTGTAACAGGATTTGTTGCACCTTATGTCCCATGAGGGATTTGAAGTCATTAACTCTCACGGCTGAAACCATCTACAGACTGCAATCCTCACACTACCTTCTGTAGTCCACAGATAGATGCTCAGTGGGTAACACCTAAAACAAAAGGCACCACACACTGGCCAGTCTGCAGATGGCCCTACAAATGGGTGTTCCCTCATTAACATAGCACTGACATGGCAGGTATGTAAACATGTAGGACAGCCATATCCACATATACCCATGTTAAACCAACATTACTCCAAATGCAGTATAGCAGCACTTACAGTCTATAGTCAGGTCAGGCACATCCCCCTCCTGTGTGTTGGCCTGTCTCCGCAGTCTATGTTGGTAGAGGTACACCCACAATCCATCTGAGATGCTGTTTGCTAAACAACAGATCAAGATCCTGCTCACAGTGAATGAAAGTCTCAACAGCAACATTATGTTCCTAGATATTGGTGTGTGTTTCCATGCAATTGGTTATGAGAATGTTACCACAGCTCTTCCACATGCAATCAGCTAGAGGAGGGATGCAATTCATGCAGATGCCATCAGCTGATCCTGAGCATCACTTAAAGTACACATGCTGCTGCCTTAGCAAAGCAGGTGTAAGTCTCCACATCCACCAGAGAGGGAGTAAGAGAGGCAGACAGAGGCACAGAAAAGCCAGGGAGGGGTGGGAGAGTAAAACGTACACATGTTTGTGTCACACACCTACCAGTACAGGGTATCAAACCCCCGACAACTATGCATTGCTTTCACATACCCATGCAGTTATTGGATGCACCACATAGGTTACATGTTGGGGAGCTCTCAAAATGTATATGTGATGGTGAGTGACATCTGCAACAGGGATATGGTAGCCATGTGGTAGGTGTAGTACCGATAACTGCCTGCATAAACAGGTGTCAGCGTCAACACAGCCACACTCTCACAGGGATGGACACACATTGCCACATTTGCCAGGACCAGAAATGCAACTCATCACTAGTCGGATTGCCACAACACAGTACTGTGCAAGTATCACATGGTCCACAGGGGTCATATGGAGATTATATGTGCAAAGGGTATGTGGAGGTATCTGACATCAGACAGCATGCTTCAGTATGCCAATGGGGTTGTAGTGAGTGTGAATGTGGTTATACGCATCATACACCACCCACACAGACATGGGTGCCAGTACTGACATGCATGTGTGCACTGCTTCACGGGTGTGTTGTGGTTGATGGTGCCAGATGGCTATACAAGGCTAGCTGATGGGTATACCTTGGCATCAGGCCACATGACAATGGTCTGCATTGTGGCTCAGGGCTGTAGTGTCTGGAGTTGCCCACACAGGTGGGTATTGAATTCACCATCCAGTTACCTGGATGACTATTGCATGTGGCCAATGCTGTGCATTGCTTTCCATGTATGTGTTCCTAAGTCCATGATATGGACAGTGTCTGGGATGTGCACACCTCCCAAATGCAAGTTCAGTAACATGTGGAACTGTACCTGGGGTGTCTGGTCTATGTTATGTACACTGATCATTATCATCAGATGTGCCAGTCCTGGTCTCATGTGGCAGCAACTGTTCATGGACAGCAGATTGGGCCTGCACCTACATTGATAGCATGCTACCAGTATTCCCTGGTATCAGTGACATCTGTCCATATAGGGCTTGTGTTTCAGGCATGTTATGTCCTTTGTGGGTCACATTTGATGGCAGCACAGGTGTTGCAGGTGTCCAGTGTCGAACATGGTGGAGGTGCACTGTCGGCATGTACATGCCTATTGGAGTGATAAACAGTGTGCCATGCCCTCTGTAGCCCAATGCAATCACACCATGGTTACTATCATGGAGCAATATGCAGGGTACTACCAACATAGCGGCTGTTGCCTAGGCAAGTGTGTGTGCGTATAAGACATGGGTTGAGAGTGTACCCTGGGCAATGCAAGGCTTGCTAAAGTTGTTCAGCTGGCATTGATGTCACATTTAGGGGTATGGATTTGCACCCCAGCCTCTTGGCTATTTCACATCTGTTATCCCTGTATGGTGGACATTGTGATATATACTTGGCCCACCATAAAAAAGTTTGCAAAACCCACTCCACATTGAGTCCAGTTGTTAAACTCACACACACACACACACACACACACACACACACACACACACACACACACACACACACACACACACCTGTCATGTCTAGGATTAGAACTCCTGCCTAACTAGTATATTACAATATAGAATTACGCCATTATAGGACTGGGGCTCTCCTTCCCCAAAGGTGTATTTCATAGTGGATGACCTCAACAGGCTTGTCATAGTAGGGCTATGGGGAGGGCAGTTTGTGTGCATGGGCCATAACCCATTCATCTAGAAGTTGACGCACCACTTGCAGGCACGCACAGGGTCTAGGATTAGAACTCCTGCCTAACTAGTATATTACACTATAGCAATATGTCATTATAGGACTGGGGCTCTCCTTCCCCAAAAGTGATTGCCGAAGTAGGGCATTTCAATTGTAGTGAATGTGACTAGCCTAAAATGCATTGCTCTCAACACACACACACACACACACACACACACACACACACACACACACACACACACACACACACACACACACTTGCCAGGTCTGGGATTAGAACTCCTACCTAACTATTCTATCGCTCTACAGCACTACACAGTTATAGGATGTGCTATGGAGATTACTGGCCTATAACCTTCCCAGAGGTGTATTTCTAGGTGGATGACATCAGCAGCCTTGCCAAAGTAGAACATTTGGATTGTATGGAGTATGAATACCCTAAAAAGCATTGCTGTCTACACAGACAGAGTCAGACAAACACACACACAAACTTGCCAAGTCTGGGATTAGAACTCCTACCTAATTAGTTTATCACACTACAGCAGTACACAGTTATGGGATGTGCCACAGAGATTACTAGGCTACAACTCTCCCAAAGGTGTATTTCACAGTGAATGACCTCCGCAGGCTTGTCATAGTAGGGCTATGAGGAGGGCAGTTTGTGTGCATGAGCCATAACCCATTCATCTAGAGGTTGACACACCACTTGCAGGCACGCACGGGGTCATATTCCACAGGTACTTGTATACAGCTGCTAGATGACTACTTTCTTGTACAGTCATGTTGCACAGCTAGCTCATGCACCACATAATCTGCAATGCTGACAGATACTGGTGCTAGTATCTACAGTGAGTGACATCTGAACCTCATGTGATTGTGGCCCTTTGGCTGTGTGCTGGGTGGGACAGGCCTAGATGGCTCCTTGTCACAGTCACCCTCTTCCACACATCTATGTACATCTACTTTTGGCCTATTATAGTGTGTTTTCCTTAGATATAAGTCTGTATTCCTGTCCACTGTGTGTGCAAAGCATGTGTGGTGCATACTGAAGAGTGTCTGCACAAACATCTGCAACTGCCAGATATGTCTGGTCCACTAGTGTTTGCAGACATGGCCTTCATGTTTTAAAGTGTGTGATCATGCTCAGTATGACATTTCAGTATGTTGTTGACTGATAGTGCCTTCATTTCTCTAAGTGCATGAACATGCCCAGTATGCCCGTCTATATTGACTGTGTGGATCAAGTCCAGGTAGTCTGTACTGCAATGCTGACCTATGTGTTGTACACCTACAGGTAACATACTATTTTTGCAGGGTAACCATTGATCAATTGGCAATGACTGCTACTGCATTCTACTCTGGATAGGGGGCACACCTGACTATTTCTACACAGGATTGGGGGCACACCTGACTGTTACTAAATTTCTTCGTAGGATGGGGTGGAAAACCTGATTATTTCTACATTTCAACACTGGATTTGGGGAGGGCACACCTGACTGTTGCTACATTTCTACATAGGATGGGGGCACACCTGACTATTATTATGTTTCTACACAGGATTGGGGGGCACACCTGACTGTTACTACATGTCTCTGTAGGATGGGGGGTACACCTGACACTTGTACACATTTGCTATGACTGTACTGGTATATCAGGTATTTCCATTTCATTCTATATTCTTACCTATCATGCTGACTAGATTCATACCAGTGTACTACAGATCTTAGCTTTTATTTACCTATATATTTGTTTCTGACTTCCTCCCCTTCAGAACTGACATTCCACTACCTATCCTGCTGTAGTCTGTCTGTGTAGGCCTGGGGGGGAGGTTACCCATAGGCCTCATTCAGAGGCCATAGCACAGCCTTTGTTTGTGTTTGTCTACACCTGTCCTGCTGGCTGTGACTGTTGTTGGGTATGTGAACCCCCCCTGATTGGCATGTGTGAGTCATTTACCTTGTGGGTGTCCCAGTATTGAGTGTGGTGCTGCAGGGCTGCCTGTGGTGGATGCACATAGTACACTCCCTACACATGGTTGAGCACAGGTAGTGTAATGTTTGTCATCCTTTTTACTGTATGTGAGAGTCAGAGAGAGGTGTTATTCCCTGGGTCCCTCCTGAGTCAATGTATGTGCTATGCATTGCCTCTTTGCCAAGGCCAGGGCATACTGGGCATGCCTCATTCTGCCTACTGGAGCAGGCTCAGGTTGTTCCTCCTCCAATTCACTCTGTGCCTATGCAGGCCTTGGCAATGGTGGGGGGCTGTGTGGCCCTGCTCCATGCTGTTCCTGCTGCAGCTGTTTCCACAGGATCATATTGTGTAGCATGGCACATACAAAAACAATTTGGGTACATGTAGCTGGTGAGTACGGCATGGCTCCACTGGATGTGTCCAAGCACCAGAACCATGACTTGAGCATCCCAAACACATGCTCTACTATAATTCTGGTCTTTGCGTGTGCCTCATTATTGAGTTCTTGTTCAGGTGTGTGTGCATTTCTGATGGGTGTCATCAGCCACGGCTCCTGTGTGTATCCGGCATCCCCCACTAGGTGACTGCGAGGGATGTCATCATTGGCAAATCTCTGGTAGAGCTGCATCAGATGCCAGATGTGGGAATCATGATAGCTTCCAGGGGAGCCAGCACACACATTCTTTATTACGCCCTGGGCATCACACATGACCTGGCAGTTGATGGAGGGGAAGCCCTTGAGGTTGATGTTGACCCTACCCTGCTCACTGGGTGGTGCTTTGATGCATATGTGCATGCAGTCTATAACACCCGCTACCTCAGGATATTCTGCTATTTGGTGGAACAGTTGCATATTGCTGCCCAACGCCTCACGGGTGTTGGGGAAATATACGTGCTCACCGACATGTGCTGAAATGGCATCCAGGAACTGGTGGAGTATCCTGGATGCTGATGCCTGTGAGATCCCCATCATATCCCCAGTTGACCTTTGGAAGATACCTGTAGCTAGTATTCTTAGGCCTACACATACCTTGGTATTCACTGGGATGGGTTCCCCTCTGCTAGTTATGGGTGTTATGCGTGGCCTGCACAGCTCAACAATTTGCTGTAGGAGGTCCCTGTCCACCCTATAGCGCTCCACTATCTCCAGCTCATGTAGCCCCTGGTAGGTTACCCTGCATCTGTACACTATTCTCCTTCTCCTCACTGTGGGTTGGTCAACAGCATTCACATCCTCAACACCCTCAGCCTCTTCCACAAGTTGTATGATAGCTATTGCAGCCCCTATCATTTTGCTGTTGTGAGTGTTAAACGTTCCCCGCTTGTTTACATTGGTGGTGTGGAGTGTGGGAAAAACAAAGGGGAAGGTGTTTGCATAGTTTATAGTAATGTTCTGGGCTGGGCTGGTCTGCTGCCTGTCTAATTGGCTGATTCTGATACATTTCACATGCCAGCTATGCTAGTTCTCCTTGGTTACTTTCCTACTGCTGTTTTCCCTTCCCATTGCCTTCCTGTTTAAGCCCAGGGGTGCGCCGCACAAACAGAGTGCTCACATGTGCACAGTGCTGCTATTTCCTGGTTTAACTTTCTTTTCAAACCTTTAAAACTCAGTGCGGGGCACGCAGACCTGCTTAGGCAATGTAAAGAGTGCTAGCAGATTCAGACACACCCACTACCTTAGCTGTGCTAAGCTAGGAGCAAAACCAGGCCACAGGGATCCAATCCATTTACAGTATGCCTGACACACACCCCCCATGATGTCAGCTACCTCCTAGGTTTGCACCAAGCTATTCCTACTCCTACACTGTTGGGACCTGACTAGCATGCCTGGGAAAACTGGGATTCACTATCATTCCCCTCATTTGCATAGGATTGCCTGCTAATGCATAGTTACATGTCTCACATTAAGCCTCCCCCCTTAGCAACCACTACTCACTGGCCATGTTGTCTTCTGTTTGCTATTGACTTGCATGGCATAATAGTGATTTTAGTTAGACTGCTTAGTTTAGGTTTATTTTGTTATTTTCCCCCGATCCCATTTGTGTGCCACTGTCCTACGCTTAAACAGCTGAGATCCGCTAAAAAAAATAAAAGTTGCTTTTTTTTTGGCTGTTTGCAACGCCAATGGCCTTATACTTGGTCATTGGCATGCTTCCTAATTGATGTGCAGCCTTTATTTGGAGCTGTCACAGCTCCGTTTTGGATTTTGCAGAAATGTACTCCGTTACTAACCGAGTACATTTCTGCAAGTAGCACTAGTCCTGCACGGCCAGTTACAAGCTTCCTGGATTGCAAATTCACCTAATTTGCATGGATTTCTCCTGCAAATGGGGTGATTTGCATACAGGGGCTTAGTCTATGCATGATTAGTGCAGGAGCGCTTGTGCACACCCCTGCAGGCTCTTCCTGGATCACATGCTAGACATATTGCCTGCTAGAGCTTCTGCACTGATCTTGCACACCATGCAAGTCATAAAGAATCCAGGTGATTATCCAACCTCCTTTCTTGTATTAGAAGGAAATTGATATTGCAATTGATTAAAAATTAGGTTTGGTAACATACGTGTTTGTCCAAGGGCATCTTCAAGTGGGGCTAGATAAATATAGCAGCAGGAATTAAGAGAATGGGGGGAGGATAGGGTTAATTGGAAATGAGGGATGATTGGGAGGAAATGAGGTTAGGGTAAGGAGGGGCTTAAATGGTTTAGGCAAGTGTAACTGGTGAAGGAGTCACATTTTGGCATGAACTTGCTATGCAAGCTTACGCCCCAGACGAAGTAGATAACTTGGAGGACAGGTAGGCTTGGTGGGCTACATGCTGCAGGCGAGTAGTTTTTTTTTTTTTTTTTTTTTTTTTTGAAAGCATTCAAGTTTTAGTATGCATCTCTCCTAGTTGGTGTTTGTTTTAAATGATTAGGGCCAAATCTGAACTATTGGTAATGTTAGGCGGTTGTAGTAGCCAGATAGAATTGAGTGTTGTAACACTAATTCTTCTCTTGTTCAGATTTTCTGCACTTTCATTTCACAAGTTCACCTTTATGACTAAAGCTGCAAAATGCTGAATATGTTTTTTTAAGTAAATTAATAGAAATAACAAGAGGTACCATTCTTTGAACTTTTAGTTCACTGAAAATAACGGTTTCTGGGGGCCTGGATTTTGTGTTACAGGTGCTTGGATGGTTTCGACTTTTCTCCCTTTGCAGTGTGATGATTATGGAGGGTTAGGTGTGGGCCATAATGTCTCCACAGAGTGGAAGAAGTTGCAAAAGTGACTGGTTCGCAGGCTGAAAGTTCCTGTGACTAACAGTCCTTTGCGACACGTGCAGTGTGGGATAACTATTATGGGAAAGAGTTAGTATTGCTAAACTCCCCATGACTTATCCTAAAGTGAACACTCCCTCTGAGATTATCAGGTGACTCCAAACATTTAGCCGAGTCACTAATATGGCTAGAGGAGAAGTTCTATGAGTCACGCTGCTGTACAATGCTATATGAGCTCATGCAGTGTTACAGTTGATTGTAGCTTACTTGGTTCCTGTTGAAGTTGTCCAACCATATTCAATGTGACTGTTTTAAGTGGAAGGAAAATTGGAGGAGGGAAGAAAGAGAGATAAAGAGGAAAAACATCTAAATGATGTAATTTGTGTGAGGTGAAATGTTATCCAAAGTCCAAACACATGAAGTGACTCTCTTATAGAAGAGAAATAGAAAGAGTTTATCTATAATTAATACTAATCATTAAAATGTGAATGTTGGTCAGTATTTGTTATTCAGAGTTTAGGGAGGTATGTGGTTGGTCACTGTATTTAGGTGAACAGTTCCTAAAGAAGATATATATTTTTTTTTGTGAAGAGTGAAAGGGAAGGAAGTGGATTTATTTTGTTCTTAATGAAATATGTCAATGTTGAATAGAGATCTGTTTGGCGATGGTGGAGGGAGCTGGACAGGAGTGGTATATATGCATGGTGGTTGGATTTTAAAGGCAAAAGTATAGTTGTATGCATTCACACTGCTGTTATTGCATCTTACGTTCTAGATTGTAGGGGTGTTGTTTTGGTCCTTTTTTTTTCCCCATTGCTGCCGCAGATATCATAATGTATATTCCCAAATTATAACAACAATAACAAGAAAAATCAGTCTTGACTTTAATATGACAAGTCAGTCGGTTGTTGCTAAATGTTTCATGTTTGTCTCCCAGAATGGCTCATTGACATTTACAGTAGGGTAGAGACCCATGGTGAGGCATGCACTGTTGTATGGATGTCCAAGTATTGGAATTGGTTACTGTGGATATGTTCCTGAATGCTGGCCATGGGTTCTTCCAAGAAAATATTTTGTGACTTCTCTCAAACTTTTGGTTATGGGAAACTGCTTTCATCCAGTTGTACTGTTTAGGGAGAAGATTTATTTGCTGACATGTTTACATCTTTGGAAAGCAACTCAACCCAATTTGTGTTGCCACTTTTTGCTCAGTAATTATGTTTAAAAAAATCTCTCAAATTATAAATAATACAAATTATTATGACTGGAACAACTATTTGTTTGGTATGTCCATTCTCATATTATTTGATTTAAAATTATTTAAGTGTTCAATGTCTGCTTGAGTCAAATGTTTTGTGACTAAATTTTGGGTAAACAGAGAAGTCCCATACTGAAGTGGGATAAAACCCTTACAGGACCTCCGATGATCATTTTTTGAATAACAGTGGGGGCAGTGAGGGGCTAAAAGGGGAGAGTACCGTAATGTGTGGCTACTTTCAGCTTGTCTCTCCTGGGGTGATGGAGGCAGCCTAGGCTCACTGCAATATCCGGAATACAAACATTGCCAACTCTGTGCCGCCTGAGCAGTAAGCCTCTTAGATGCTGGGTTACACTTGTGTGGCAATGTGTATGCAGTTCTCAAGGGCTGCTTCCTCAGAGCTTTCAAGGCTGCCAAGAGGGCAGTGGGAGTTAGGGCACACTCCTCTGCAGCAGTATGTGATCTCCTCATTAACTCCAGACTGGGGGTACCATTGCCCTGGGTAACTAAGGCAGTTTTGTGCTCATTTATGTCTCTGAATTTAATGCTTCAAGATTTTGCCTCATAATGTTGGTCTGTTCCTCATACAATTTGTGGTTTTCTGGCAAATTAGCTCAGAATGAAGGCTCAAATAAACTTATGAGTTTCAGCCTTTATTTCACTCAAAAAAAAAATCAATAGTTGATTTTAGCAACTTTAATCTGTTGTCCACTCTGACTTTAGTTTTCACTGTTTACTAGTGCGCTTTCTGACTGAGGCCATGGCTTTTGTATCAGAGGTGTTGTTTCCATCCTAGAATGCTGATGTTTAGGGATTTGAAGTGTGTTTCTATTTATGTACCAATTAATAATGCTGTAGTCTTGGTATATTCAAATGATTTGCAGTATTTGGGTTAGAATAGTGCAGGTATCCTCATGTCTGGGGTTAGGCAAGGGGAAACTTTTGTTGTGTTGTCTGTATTTGTTAAAGATAGGTGTGTGAGTCAGGGATAGGGGCAGAGTAAGAGTGAAGTGAGGAGAATACAGTTAGCATTGTGTGTGTGTTAGAGTACTGGGACTGTGAGGTAAAAGGGTTTTCCTAAGATAATGTAATAGGATGGTTTGAGGATAAAGACAGTTAGCACATTTAGTATGAATGTATGGGGGGGTGCTAGTTCCCTTTATTCAGTTCTTAATAAATGCTTTTAGTAGTTTGGAGGAGATGCTGACAAGGTAGTCTTATGGTTGATAGTTCTATTGGCCTGTGAGGCTTGCAGTAGTCCTGCTACCATCTACAAAGTTTGTATGCTTATGCACCTTTGATGTGCATCTCTTCTGGCTTTGTCCAAAATTAGGTATGCGTGTTTTTTTCCTGTTCCCTTGGTATGATCCAGGGAGAAATGGCAGGCATTTGAGTTCTGAATTTTGCACCCTTTGGGAGATTTATGCTAGTGCAAAGCCTGCTTGTAACGTCAACTTTAAGTTTGTGGCAAGGGTTGGCTGTGCCCATACTTTTGCACTTAGAAGTTATGTTTCTAATTGTCTGGATTTTCTCCTAGGATTAGATGTTGGGCTTAACATCTTCTGGGGTTGCTTTATTTTGCTTTGTTTTGTACAAGTGTTTTCATGGGCTTTGTGGTGCTCATGAGTGTTGGCTGTTAGTCACGCATGCTCATAGCTCTAGTAGCAATGGAGGGCATGGGGCAGGGAGGATTACATATGACACTTATTTCTCTGTGCTCAGAAGTTGCTGGCTAATTAATGGGGGGTTTGAGAAGGCGTTTTCGTGGGTTATGGATTTTACTGCATGGGAGAGTGAGTTCAGTAGATTGGGTTGTTTATAGTAAAACTGGCCGGGAGTTGGGGAGGTAGAAGAACGCTGGCTTATACTTCTTGCCATTTTGGAATTCAGTGGCACAGTTATGGCCTAGCCTCACATTGTGGAGGTACACAGGTAAGATGGGCACACACTACCTATACTGCAGTGGGTGTATACACAAGGACTTGCTTAATAATCCCCCCCAAGTGGTAATAGGGGCTCAGAAGTGGCATGGGGTGGTGGAGTTACTGAGGGAATTTAGAGGGAGGCTATGTTGTGTCAGAATGTATTTTTATTTCAGATGATTTACATTTCAGTTTTCATTGCAGATGGTGGTGCTATGATGGGGCTTTCACCAGCTGGAGTGTTACATAATGTGGTCACAGATGGTTCAACGCAGAGACTGTATAAACTGATGGTCTGAAGGAGGTGGTTTCAGCAGGTGGCAGATGCTGCTGTAAGTGGTTTGACTGATGAAGCTGCATGGATTGTGCTCCCAGGTAGTGATACAGTTTTACCTCCTCATTTTGGCATGGGGGGTCCGGCATGTGAGTACTGCAGGGACTTGTAAGATGACATATTTCAGGAGATCAGTGAAGCAGGCATTAAAGTTTATTTATGGGGAGTTGAGGGCCATCCTCAGATGGGGTATTGTCCTAATGAATGAGGTTGTGTTAGTCCTTTTCATGAAGGCATCTTGGGGTGTTAATTTCCCTTAGAGTAAAGTTTTCATGTAGAGCATGGAGGCTTGTTTGCAGTAGGATACGATCTTTCCCTTGCCAGTATCACTTAGTTACAAGGGGCGGTGTTTATGTTTGTGGGTGGCATGTATTTGGTACACTTGAAGAGTATGGGTAGGCATATGGATGTACAGGTGATAGATGAAGAAGGCAGGTTGAGTATTCGCAGCAGCCTGATTTTTTGGGAGACAGGATTTTCATTCATCCTCGGTGCATTGGTGGACCGTCATACCTGTGGGAACACTAATTGGGCCACAGCTATTGGTTTAAAGGAAGTGGATCTCTAAGGTAATGGATTCTGCTAGGATGGAGGTTCCAGTTGTGGAAGTGGTGCACAATGAGGTTTCAGGTAATTTGTATTTACTGCTCATTGAGGCATGTCAGTGCTGATGGGGTTATGGAGTAGGTGGCGGTGTAGTCACACTAGTCATGGAGTTCAAGGGGTTTTAGTTTCTGTAACATTTATGTTAGGGCTGTATGTAATCATTCTGGAAGTGTTTTGAGGATTAATGTAAGGATAGGATGGCCATTATGTGCTATGATTGTACTGGATAGGTGGAGGGATGGCAGGATTGCTTTTGGACTTTATTAGGAAGGGCTGCTGTGAGGATGATGGTAGGCAATTGCAATTGCCTTGAGTGGTTTCACATGCTTGGGTTTAATGTTTTGGTGTTGCTTAGGGCAGGTAATGTCCCAGGGCTCATTATATGGTTAATATTGGTAGTTGGCATGAGTGAGAAGTTAATATGCAGAAGGTATGTAATAGATATGGTTATTGTATTATTGGAAATGGATCACTGGGTTCAACAGTTAGTATAGTCAAGTGGTTGGTAATTAGTAGTTTCACTGGGTGATCAAGAGGCGGTATTTCGGCATGATGGTATGTCACTGACTTTGTTTGACCTGGTACCATTGGGCATTTTTCATGTTTTGGTGGTACATGGTGCTTGGGTAGTTTTGCCTTCCTTGGATTTACTGTTTGTGGTGCATTTGGGGTCATACTGCTAGTAGGTCATGATGGTGGTTTAAATGTCTTATTGTTGATAATGGGTAGTTGATGTGATGGCAAGATTACTATTAAATGGAATTTTGAAAAGAGATTTGATGTAGTTATTATACTGACTGGGCAGTAAAATGAGGCTGCAAGTGGATATGAGGATATGCATTTGCCCCTGCATGGTTTCAAGTGGCAGTGGGCTTAGTGTTGGATTGTGTAGTTGACTAGTGATGATCCAAGAATCATTCTGAAGCTTTTTTTGGTATGGTAGTTGGGTAACTGAGTATTTCAGACATATACAGTGGGGATGCTAGGTTATAAGATTATGGCTTGTTACTTTAGCACTGGAGATGGATCAGTAGTTTGTTTTCAGCTGTTTAGACAACTGGCTAATTTTATTACTTATGTGATAGGGATTTGAGAGGTGATGGCATGGATACAATTGGGCTAGGTAGGATGGGGTACAGTGAATGATGTTTGGCTTAATGCCTTTTAGTGGTGGTTAGGTTGATAGAAGTTTGGTCGGTGAGAGGGGGAACAGCCTGGTCAGGCTGGTGGGTGGAGAAGAGGGGCAGGTCTGCCCTCTTATGTTCCCCATCTAGTGTTGAATGTACAATTCAATGCGTTGGGAAAGGAAAGTGAGCAGTGGAATGCTGCTTAATAAGTATATAAGCAAGCAGAGGTAAGCTGCTTTTTTTGTTGGATGTGTAATTCAATAAATGGTAACTGAAGTGAGTGGTGGTACGCTGCTTCATAAGTAAGCGAGTGGAGGTATGGATATGGCTTACTGGTCAGGATGAGTGGGGTCACACTGTCCTATTTTAATGTTAAACACAAAAAGACAAATATCCAATGGTAGTAAACTGGTAAAGAAACGAAGATGAAACCACGAACAACAGTATAAATCCAATAGTCTTTTAATACTGCTCCACACATTAAGCGCTTTCACCATAAATCAATGGCATCATCAGTGAAGCAGTATTAAAAGACTATTGGATTTATAATGTTGTTTGTGGTTTCAGCTTCACTTTTTACTATTTTAATGTTACATGGTTGTTATCCTTACCTATATCATTTGTTGGTTGTAATTAATAAATATTGGTTAACAATCATGTTTATGGAAGTTTAATAAAGGTCGTCAAATGTCATTTGGTGTGATGTGTTTATTGAAGGGGACCAGGACAATGGAGTTACCTCATCATTGTTCCCAAATTATTGCAATGCCTATGGCACTCTATGGATATGATGATACTTGTAATGACATGATAAAGTTGATAACATTTTGATAGCTATGTTATGGATTGTTTGGAAAACTATAGTGCTAGCTGAAGTATAATAAAATGTGAAATATATATAGCATTATAACATATTCAATATTCCACTAATTCTGAATATCATATTTAGTAACAGTAGAGATCATCAGAACAAGAATCTCCTTTATACTTCACTTATCCAGCCCATTATAATGACTTCTCTTCTGCATTTTATAACATTTGAAATGCCATCTAAATAACTTAAATATACAGTATACATGTACTTATTTTTTTATTTAGTTATTGATTTATTTATTGACCGATTGCTTGACTGATAGGTTGATTTACTAGAAAATACAAAAAGAGAAAATTACAAGTGTTCAGAGAGGCTTCAGTAATTGTCATTATATTCTGGTTCTACAGGTTACTAAGGAATGCCTACTTTCCTAATCTGTCAGTATCTGAGTAGGTGCGATATATCCTTGGAAGACTCTAATGTTGGGAGGTGCTAGTATCTGACAGAAAAAAACTAACACTAAAAAACATAACATGGTACCTTATAATTTATAGAATTGTCCTACATTTACAGTCAGAAGAATATGGTCATTGACCTTTTGTCCATGTGTGTGTGTGCCTGTGTGTGTGTGTGAGCGGGTTTATATGAATTTGAAAATATTAGCTTGTCTATCAAGTGTTCTGTGGATCAGACGTTTGTAAGCCTGACAATAGAAACTATTTTTCATCATGCAACAGTGCAAGTCTTGCCTTGCAATACTCTGAATCGTGGTAAAGTAAAATTATTTTTCTTTTCAAATCTTCTGGAAAATATACAGAGGCCCTGGCAAAGCAAATGTGGGACACTTTTCATGGTTATTATTCTTAGGCATTGGTAATATATTTAATTTGGAAAGTGACTCCTGAAAGAAAAAAAAAGTGTGGGCATTTGTAACATTAGATCAGAGTTCAGTCTGCACAAGTAGCTTCAATGCAAAGTTTTAATGGCACATATTTTATTAACCATTCTTCACCTGTTCTTGTGTCTGGGTTTGTACACACATGCATGTGTGTGTGTGTGTGTGTGTGTCTATGTGCCTGTGCATGTACACGTGTGTGTGTGTGTGTGTGTGTGTGTGTGTGTGTGTGTGTGTGTGTGTGTGTGTGTGTGTGTGTGTGTGTGTGTGTGTGTGTGTGTGTGTGTGTATCTATTTATTTGTTCATCTTTCAGACATGCTCATCATTTTAATTTTGAAAATGTGTTTTGCTTTTAGTTGGTGTACCTTCTTGGTGGAGTCTGTATGTCCTCCCTGTGTCCATGTGGATTTCCACTTGTTGCTCCTGTTTTTCCTTCATTACACAAATGTGTCTTATGTGAATTGGAGATCGTTTAAATTGCCCATATGTACGTTTGCTGAGTGAAACTGTGAGTATTTGTGTGTGTATGTGTGAGTGTGTGTGTCTGTGTGTGTGTGTGTGTGTGTGTGTGTGTGTGTGTGTGTGTGTGTGTCCTGAAAAGGGTGTTCACACTCTTCCAGGTGAGTTCACTTATGCCTGGACTAGCACCATCTTTCTTTCAAATCTGTATTGGTTTAAACAAGTAATTGGAGAATGATTGAATGAATGAATGAATGAATGAATGAATGAATGAATGAATGAATGAATGAATGCTTATGTCTGCTACATTCATTCTGCTGTTGTACTCATTGACAACATAATCCAAGCTTGAAACTTTGTCTTGTGCAACATATTGTTGTTTGTTCCCTTTGTATGGTGGTAAGCATATACGCTTTTTTTTTGTGTTGTGAGAGGGGGGTATGGCTTGCTACTTTTTAACAGTCAGCAGCAACACAGAATAAGCCATCAAAAAAAGGGGTCTATATTATAACTGTGAAACCTCAGATATGTGAATACAGAAACATCAACGCATATTGAGCAAACTGCGAAAACACCGAACGTCCTGAACCGCGAAATTCAAAATGTCAAATTGGCATAGTTGGCCAACCCCACCGCCTGCTACGTACTACCTACCCAAACAAAATAAACAATCCACATATGTACACTTAACAAAACCCTACTTCTAACCCTAAACTAAAGTTTACATATATTACTATGTATGCACTTACCTTAACACGCACCCTAACCCTAAGGTCCGTAACTATTGCACACTTACCTTAAGGAGCTATACCAGAGAAGTGCCAACTATGACAGTTCGACATTTCAAATTTTGCACTTCAGGACGTACAGTGTTTTCACGGTTCGCTCAATATGTGTCGACGTTTCCATATTCGCACAACTGCGATTTCATGGTTGTAATAGGTAACCCAAAAAAAGCTAAACTTACCCTGAGAACTCTGTTTGCACTTATGTTTTAACCAGATTTACAATTCCCCAGTTTCCAAAAATGAATAATGGCCTTGTTGCACTGTGGAAATGTCTGTAGTCTTTCCCTATATAGACAGTACAATTTCATGCATGCCTTCCAGTGCTAGTCTCAACTGCAGTTTCATGCATATTAGCTTGAGAACTTTAAAGGGCATGTTCTGCTTTAACTCAAGCTTGACATGGTATAGGAGAAGTGATCCCTCTATGGAGAACTAGCAAACTTAGTATTTGCAAGAAACAGTCAATGTTAAAGAACCAATAAGCAATGGATATTGAACAGAGAGGAGTTGTGGACCAATAGTCATTAGATGGAATTTCTTTTTTTCTTTTTTTTACTGTCACATAAAAAGTGACATAGGAACATCCACAATTCCAATGGAGGCAGTGGTTTTCAACATATGTTGGATGATGTTTCATTGCTCAGGTCTCGTGCAGCACCCAGCTTAGTTTTAGCACACATTACTGATATGATACCTCCACTGCCATCAAGCTCACTGTCATCAAAACATAATCCTGAAGCATTTCAATGCTAATGGAGAATCTGATAGTTCAGTGATAATGCCTGGCTTGCCTTAGAAATGGAGCTGCTCATTCTAGACATCTATCCCATGTAGCTTTCCCTCTAGACATAAGACTCACACCACTTGGTATTCTCCTTCTCTGACCTCAGAGATGATATATTGTGAGACATCATCAAGAAGGAAGCTAGCAATGTATCATATGTTTTTCATCTTGAAATCTCATGCCTTTTTAAGACCTGTATTTTCCATAGTTTGAGGAAGTTAAATAAAGTACTGTCTGTAACATGTGTTCTGATGCAATAGGGAACCTACATATTCTTGTACATGTTCTACTTCAGTGGTACGAAAGTAATTAAAATACAGGACTTATAGGTTTGTGTCCTTTAGTATGTTGTGAATTCAATAAGCCTTAACAAAGATATGTCTAAATAAGGTCAGAAATGACGATGCCAATAGTAACTCAAAAAAATCCTGTCCTTCATGAAACCTCACAAAATGTAACACCGTCCAAGAAAAAGTATTGCAAAGCTTTAACTGGAGATTTATTTATCTGATAATATTGGTGAAAACAGGATCACATCTGGTCCTGTATTTTAAGCATCATCTATGTATATCTTTCACAGCTAATGAGAGCTTCACGACAAAAGGGATCAGAAAAGTCATATGAAGGATTAGTGTGAATACTGTTACACTTAATATTTCAGAAGCCGTAAAATGCAAGTCAGAGTGTTCTAAAATATTGAAGAAACAAGTAAATGAGGAAATGTCTGTCATTAAATTAATTAGTATTAACAATCTGGGATCCACATCATTTCACAGTATGTGTGAAAGATCAGAGATTTTTCTCGGGGAGGAGGGTGTGTTAAAGAATTTAGTGCCAGAGCACTGTGATCAAAATTCCACCGTCTGTTAATTTCAGCGATGATTTATTTATCAAAGCCAGAATGTAGAGCTGTTGGCTTTGGAGAAAGCTATATACTAAGAAACAGATGTGTTTAGCCATCTGGGAAAATACTGGTTTCAAGGCCTATTGGTTTGCAAAGAATGGACATAATCTGAGCCATTGAACAAACACCTGACTAAATTATGTTTTAATGATGCAGGTAAAATCTTTTTGCCCTTGTCCCAAAATTAATGAGCAGAAGCTTGAGCACTAGCTGTCTTGGATGAAAATGCAAAAGTATATCAAAAAGAGAGCTGCCATAAAAATGAAATTATACATCACTATAGTAGTTGAGAGAATACACAAAACAGCAGCAAATAAAACATATCCTCAGAAGTTATCCCTGTGGAATATAAAGTGCAACGATACTAGAAGTATGGAGACAAGTCGTGATGTCTTTACGAATTGTACAGTCACTAACATGAAACCTTTTACACAACTTTGTATTAGTACATTTTGGTATTTTTATTCTGGAAGGAAAGGAATGTAAAAATCTATATTGATTCAAGAGAAGACTGTAATCCTTATAGTGAAGAAAGTCATTTTTGAACAAATTAAAGTATCACAATGGACCCTGATGTCACTGGCTAACATGGGTGACAATTTCTCAAATACTGTTTGGGAAACAAACTGAATTTATGATAAAAATATCATATTTCATAAGTAAATAACCTGCATGGGATAGATAGAAGATAGATATATAGATAGAGAAATAGATTGATAGATAGACAGATAAATAGAAAGATAGATAGATAGATAGATAGATAGATAGATAGATAGATAGATAGATAGATAGATAGCTATAGATAGATAGACAGATAGATGTTTTTTATTTTTTATTTGAAGGTCATTTTTGATATTCTGTGAGGTCCAGCAACCCTCAGGTGAACTCAGACAAATATACTGCTAGATGTGACATACTAAACTGTAAAGGGAAAGAAAACATAGAAAGTAATTCTTATAAAACTGGGCACCATAACCTCATTATGCTTAATGATGAAAAGTCACATACGAAATCTCACCCTCCACAGTATAGAATATATTCACTGACTTGTCCTGTAAAAGTTGGATGTTTGCAGGGATTCTCAATGTATATATTTTTCCTGCTTTCTAGAGGTTTTTATGCAAGGCCCTTCTTGAGAGAAGTGTACCAAATGACATGCATGTCCTGTAGTAAGACATTAGCAATTTTAAAGTCATGTATGCTGCATTGCCTTTTAAAGTTATAAAATATATTAATTTTAAGAGTATTCTATGAAGTAGCATGTATTGCAGTACATTGATTATTTTAAATTATCCTTATCTAATGGGCTACCTAAATCAATCAATATTATTTCCAAATATGCAATATTAGATTTCTATCAAATTTGTGTACTACTATAAATAGTGTATTGCAACATGCTGTCAAGTAGAAATATATACATTCCAGGAACTGAACTATTGTTTTTAGTGACAATCTCAAACTGCCTTCCTTATGTTATTTAACATAAACATCAGTACCTTTGTTGATAATAAAGCAAGCTTGTAATAACAATTTTATTTATGGGTTATAATGGCATATTTATATAATACTGTTTTGTGCCGTTCAGCCTGGTTACAGTCATGCAGCTATGTAATACTGGTTTATTAATATAGCTTGAATAAATGTATTTTGTAATGTCATGTTAATACTTGCTTCTGTCATTTGGTTGTGGTTCATGAATGGAAAAATGGAAAAGGTCCTTGCTGCAGTTAATTTTCTTTGTTATAAAAATTGAATAAGTAATTAAGCAAATCAGTCAATCAATTAATCAATCAATCAATCAATCAATCAACCAACCAAGTAATCTTTTGATTTACTGTCCTGTTGATGGTAATATCAGATCACCCAATAGTCTGTTATTAGATAATTATTGTATCTCTTTGCTAGTCAATTAAGTTAAGTTAGACTATTCCACTTTTCTCCTAATTAAATCCTAAGGTGGTGTTTCAGTAACAGATGTTTTCTTTTTTTTCCCATTATACTCAAATTACATAACTGTATTCAGTTAAAATGCAAGAGTAAACAGGTGGATAACTGTTATTTGCATACCCCTGCATTACAGGTTCATCTCATGACTGAAGAAGGCCTTTGGTCAACTTCACAAAACTATTTACAAAAAGATCAAATAACTAAATGAATAAATACTTTTTCTTCACATCAGTAACATCCTTTTTCATTTTTTTCAGTCATTATTTGTCAATCTGAAGCATCTAACTACCTTTTTAGTAGTGTTTTAAATTTATTAACACTGATAAAATTGTTCTCTCTACATATCTGGTCTACATTTTAGGACAGTTCCTGCAGCTCTACAACTTTTCTTGGGGGCACATCTTGAAAGAATTCTCTCTCCCTCATCACTTAGTTTTCATAGTTCTCACAGTCTCAGTTTTCCTGTGACAGTCCTTGTTGTGACAATTCATACTTGCTCTTCTCCCTTGTAATTTAAATATACTTGTTTTATGCACAAGTTTGGTTGCACCTACATACATTTCAAACTTCCACTTGAATATACATAATTTAGTTATAATGTTAGTGCACTATTTCAGCTTCACACTGCAAATATCCCCACATTTTTTTATCCTTACTTTATCTCCACATTTCCCTCTTTCTCAAATGTAGTTATTATAGTTTGTTTGCATTGAATGTCACACATCAGCAATGTAGGTGAAGAATTAAGTTTATTTTTCAGCCTTCATTCCTCTACCCATTAATAGGTGAGCTGAAGGAGACTGCAATGGAGTATTCCTGTATTCCAGAATCATGAGATAACAATTATCATAGCTTTTGATGTTGATCCTTATCATAAAGAGTGTTCACGATGTGGTTACATCTCCGCACTTCTCTACTGGATTGTGACTAATGTGGGCAAGATGTTATATGCCTCAGTATCCTGTCATGCAGAAGTTGCTAAAATCCAGACTTTTATACTGCAAGCAACTGCATTGGACAATCTCTTTCATGAAAATGTCAACTTTAATATTTTAACAACAATTGCACTTTTAACTCACTGTTTAATTTATTTTCTGTTATTATTATTATTATTATTATTATTATTATTATTATTATTATTTATCAAAAGTTGTTTACCAGCATAGCTCAAATGGGTCAATAAAATAAACCCCTTTTTAGTGGAGGCCTGAGGAAAAAACTCCAAACATCAATAGGAAAGTCAGTGTGCACACAAAAAGTTACACTATTTTTCTAGTAGGATAACATAATAATACAAAGTAAACTTATAAGCAAACAATTGCAAAAGTAAGAATTATTCTTATGGATTTACAAAAGTTGCATTGCTAATTATTCACAGTTGCACATACAAAACAGAATGGAGCCTATATGCGTATATATACATGTGTGTGTGTTGTTTGTGCATATATGTATATGTATAGATATATAGATTGTGTATTACATAGTCAAAAGGTAGATTTGACTGAAGTACAAATCAATGAGGAAAAAAGAATGATAGTACATTTGATTGCAGGTACATTTAACTGAAAAGTCACTTCATTAAAAACCTTCTACGCAACGTATACACCACAACCCATTAACAATACTTTCTAACTCTACAATTGCACAGCAGTGGAGAAAAGAAATAAAAATAAAGCAACACACACGATGAATTACTGCTGTTGCATAAACACAAAGTTCTACAAATCTGGGGGTACAACATGTCATTGTTTATTGTCAATCCAGTCAAAGTCCTCTAAATTATACCTTCCTAAAAACTCCCATGTGCAAAAACAACCGAAATACCATTTATGTTTATACTTTTCAACTAAATGTTTAATTAGTCAAATGTTCATTCAGTCAAATGTACTTTCGGTCATTTTAGCCTAATGTTTTTTTTTTCTTTCGATCAGAACAACTTTTGACGAAATTATATATAACACATATATATAAATATATATTTAGAAAGAGACAGACAGAGGTGTGTGTGTATGTATGTGTGCGTCTGTGTGTGTGTGAGTGTGTGTGTATGTGGGTGTAAATTTCCATAAAAAGAAAGATATCTGTGCCCAAAGATCCCAACAGATCTTGCTTGCCTTTCTAGCGATGATTGCTGGTATGAATTACATATGGCAAAGATTACTTGGAAATATATCCTCTTGATAGTTCCATGCAATTTAATGTTCCTTGATATGAAACATGATTCTGCTCAGCAAGTTGTCTTTGCAGTAAATTTAATCTGGAAATAACTTCATTATTCCTTAAAAATAAAACAGCATTTAATGCTTTATAGCTGATTTGTGTTCCAGCCAGTCTCACATTGAACTCTTTTAAGTACCTGAATTTCTAAGTCCATGTCAATACATCTCTAGAATACTTTTTTAGTATGACCAAAATAATCAACAGTTATTCTAGCATTTGTTCATGCATCTCTGGTGTATATATTATAGTCTCTCTTTCAATATATGCATATATATATATATATATATATATATATATATATATATATATATATATATATATATATATATATATATATATATATATATATATATATATATATATATATATATATATATATATATATATATATATATATATATATATATATATATATATATATATATATATATAGATCTGTTTCTAAAACTCAAAGTTTCAAAAAATGTAATAAAAGTTTTTTTTTAATTTTTGCAGGGGCAAGCCCCTCTTCACTCCCCACACCCCATGCTAAATAAATATACCAACTCTGAGATCACATAGTTTCAAAACTTCAATCTTCTGGTCTCGGACATTTGAAGTTCAAAGTTCTGAAACTTCGAGCTATAGAAGTAGATCAATATATATATATATATATATATATATATATATATATATATATATATATATATATAGATATATATATTTCCTTGCCTCATTTATATTTTGTCTTTAGATGATACCTCTGTAAATGAAGTAGCATCCTCAGCAGTTTTGTAACTGCTACATGCAAAACCTTTCAGAACAGGATTGACAGGGGACTACATCTATTTCAAATTGATCCCTCTTACTGTAGACATGTTCATGAAATTTCACATATGTATATGATATTATTAAGAGCTGCTTTCCTATGTTGGCATACCTCTGTTGTACAGCTCTAAATGCTCATGACCTGCAGCCAGCTGGTATTTTTTCTTCCACAGCTGCTACACCATTCTGAGAAATGATGATTTGCGTTGCTAGGCTAGTTCACATTCTGGTGTCAATCCTTCTATAATTTACTTCTTGAGCATTTTAAATTTTCCATTGCTGCATATCAAACTCCTGTTTGCTCTAACATCTTATTTTAATAACATATCTTTCTCAGTCATATTATTTATAAGGTTTGCATGGCTTTGCAATATATATAGAGATCTTTGAAATGCTTGTTGTCTTGCTTTGCCATTTGTTCTATTGTTGCACCTTTTTCTTCATCAGACTGCAGTCATTCTGACACTGCAGTATGACCCACGTTTCAGAGTTGTCATCATTACTTTACATCTGCTCTTCTTTAAATAAAAACAATGCTCTCTTAATAATTTTTACAGCTGTATTAGTCTCTTAATAGATTTATTTTGTATCTAAGAGAATACTAGCATATCCCAGTTGGGTCTGCAAAAATTCCCTATATCCAGCAATAATGTTTGCAACACCTTCCTGTTCTTCACCCATCTATGCAACCACATTTCAGGACACTTTTGATGCTGATTAAATACCAACTGGAAGTCTAAGGAATTCATGCTTTCCCAACAGATCATTAAATATGCACAATTTTGGTCTTTTTTTATCTACCTTTATATTTCAAAACCCCTGGTTAGTCTATCGTGTGGAAAGAAACCTAGCATTTGTGAATGATTAGACTCCTTCCTTAACTGCAGTGGATAATGTTGCCTTTATTTATTTATTCAGATGTTGTGAATCACTACTAATGTAAATCTTATCTTGCTTTACAACAGTGATATTGCCATTCTCATTTTCTTTTCACTCCATTTTTTTCTTAATGATGCCTAAGCTTTCAGTCTACTGCAGTTACTTCTCAGTTGTACTGGTGACAATTACTGATACTGTTTTGGAAGATGTACCCATTGCAGAGAATCTAGATGGTTTCTATGATATTGTCAGAGTAAGATTCTTAAGTCTGTCAACTTCTGGAAAAAATATATCTATATCTATATCCATATCTATCTATATATCTATATCTGGGTCCACAACAGATGAACAAAACGCCAGATCACCAACAACCACATCGCTGAGATGACATCGCCGACAGCAGACATCCCTGGCAACAGTAAGTATTGCAGAATGGGAGGTAGTCCCATTCCTTCACTGTAGTGCGATTTCAGAGTTGGTATATTTAAGTAGGGGGGTGTGGGGGGTGAAGGGGGGGCTTGTCCCCCTGCTATACGCATTTTAATGTGTTTTTTGTGTGTATTACAGGGACGGAAATGTGTTCCATTCTGTATTGGCTTGCCATTGTCAAGGATGTCTGCTGTCAGCGATGTCATCTTGGCAATGTGGTCATCTGTGATCTGACATTTCGTTCATCTGTCATGGACCCCTATATCTATATCTATATCTATATCTATATCTATATCTAGCTAGCTAGCTAGCTGCCCAATTAACTATCTAGTTAGATATATTAGAAAGATGTTTAAGCTAATTTTGATCTTTAAAAATACCAACGCACAAAACTTTGTAAGTATGAAAAGGGGGTAACATAACCAAGCCTCAAAGAGTCTACAAAATATCAATGTTCTAACCATCAACAATTTCAGCATTCAGCATTGATGCATTTCAACAAAACATATGCACGAGAGGAAAGAGTTAAAAAAGCAGTTTTGTTAATTCGAAATGTAACCAGATATAGATATACACAAACATTCACATGTCCATATTGTTCACTCCCCATTTGCTGGTACTTTCTCCTCAACTGGTGTATATACCATCTGTTATAGTGTGATTATTTGTTTGTTTGTTTTTGTTTACTTTATTTTGTTTGTTTGTGGTTTTCTTGCTGTTTTAAGAAATTACAGTTGCTGTGGATGTATAAAATGTAACACTGCCTAGAGCAAACTGATCGATCACGTGTAAAAGATCACAAAAGCATTATAGTGGCAAGAAGATATCTGCTTTGATGAAGTGATCACATCTGAACAACTGTGATTCAAACATAACCTCTACAGTCAGTTACGTCTAAACAACAAATGCCAATGCATAGCAGACACAGTCATGGTTCATGGATTCATCTGTTATTATGCAACATGCAAAGAAGACAGATGGCTTACCAAAGGGAAACATGCTGTCTCATTTTTAGGTTCATTTTTGAGCTTTTGTTTAAACTGCTGGCCAAGTATTTCATTATTATATTAATTGTATTGAACATATTTATACCTAAACTGTTCTAAAAGATTAAAAGTATTTTTTTATTTTGAAACTGTAGTGTTTAGAATATTAAAATTAAAAATAAAAAAGTAGCTGTGCTGGAACCTAATATCCTGGACATTTCATCACTAGCACTGTAAAATGTTAACTTTACAATGACTGTGTGAGTCACCTTTGTGGCATATATATGTGCAGCATTTAGGTTCACTATGACTACTGCTGCCATCTTGTACCATGAAAAGTTCTGGTACATCAGTGATTACCTTACCTTAATAACCCCTTCTCTGAGGATCTCCTATATCACTTAATCCACTAAAATGTTTCCTTAGTACTTTAAAAACAATATTTATACTTTAGCTAGCTAGATAGATAAGTGCAATTTTTATAATTAATACATGTATTTCATCTTTAATAAGGGCTTTATCAGTCCCTTCCTGTGATGTTAATGCAGGAACTGTTGAGTTCGATATTGGCTATAAACTAGATAAGTTCATGCTCTGAAACCCTAAGCTGTAACTTTAACTATAGCAAATACAACGAAGAACAAAGATCAGGAACCCCATGAATAAAATGTATTCCTCTCTGACGTCTCGGCATACACTGCCTTCTTGGAGTACACAGTTACTTCACATCAAACACTTGGTTAATATACACTGCTAAATAAGCAATTAAACAATAAAGTCATCATGTGATACCATCAAACACTTAAAAATATTTAAAGTAATACATGCCAATTAATATCAACATTCATACCCTTTGGAAGCAAAGTATCAAACTTTAATATATACACTGTTTCTTTATAAAGAAGTTTATTCTTGCTGATGCAAACTGTTGAGTTTGATATTGGCTATAAACTAGATAAGGTCATGTTCTGAAATCCTAAACTGTAACTTTAACTATAACTGTTTATATCTCCGGTGATGTTGACATGTTTACTTTTCTGCAGACACTGCTAAGAAGGTCATGCGGTGGTTTTGAATACTTATTTTAATGAATATTGTAATCTTGTGCTTGAGTTAAAGGTAGATACTGGAAAGTGAATTTAAAATTGTTGTTACACTGTACTGGTGTTACTTCACAAACTTTCATTTTACAACATCCTGTTTAATTACCACCTACACCATCATTAGTATTTTCAAATCAACCTGTGAACAAGAAATTGGAATGTAGGCAAAATACCACCCTAGTAATACTTTTTTAGTTTAACCACAGGTGAACACTAGGCTATTTGACAGTTTAGTTTGTCTTTTCGGCTTTTCCCGGTTAGGGTTCACCGGCTTTTCCCGGTTAGGGGTCACCACAGCGGAACTCCGGTCCGCTAGTGATTGGCAGTAGCTTTTTATGATGCCGAGTTGCCAGCCCGACACCCAACCTTCAGTGAAGGCACACCCATTCACACATGTCTTTCGAATGCCACTCGACCATAGGGAGGACATGCAGACTCCACACAGAAGGCACTCCAGCCGAGAATCGAACAGGAGAACCTCTTGCTGTGAGGCTATTAGACAATTGAAGGAAATAAAAAATCAATTTTATGAAAGTGGCCAAATGGAATGCTACAATTGCAATGCTCAAAGAAATATAAGATGCTTGCATGTTTAGCATATTAAATAAAACATAAACCAAGAAAAGAAAAGCCCCACCATTGTAGTAAAAACCAATAATCAAATGAAAAACAATGGTTTTCGGTAGCAATAATACTATGAAACCATGACCCAGATATAAATTCAGACACCTTTATTTAGAATAAAGGTGTATGGTTTTTATCTGGGCTGTGGTTCTGCAGTGTGTTTGCTACTGAAAAGCATTTTTTTATTTAATTATTAAGTAAAACAAATTTTTACAGAGAAGTGAGAGAAAGTGATGTTTAAGACATATTGTAAAGTAGAATTTATTTGAATTATTTATGAATGGTTCATAGATTCATAGGTTCATAGATTAGTATGATCTGTATCCTAATGATACAGGAATACAAGCCATCAGGGAACTCATGCTTACTAATACTGCATTTAGCAATGACAAACAAATTCTTATTTGTCAGTTGTTAGAACTAGTACTATGTTACAATGTCTTTTCATTCAGAGGCTTAATTTACCATCAAAAATGGGGAGTGGCAATGGGCACTTCGTGTGCCAACACATATGCCAATCTGGTGATGCATCACTGGGAAACACAACATATGTTCAATCATGATTTGTTCCAGAAAGTTGTCATCTACAGGAGGTTTGTAGATGACATACTGATTGTGTGGGATGGATCAAGATATGAATTTGAAGGTTTCCTCACACACCTTGAGAGTACCAGTGATTTTCTTAGATTCACTCTAGAGACATCCCCCACTGAGATCAACTTTTTGGACATAACATTGTCCATACAAGAAGGCAGGTTGATTTCAACCCTATACAGGAAAGCATGTTGGAAAAACACGCTTCTATCTTTTAACAGCATGCATCCCAGGCATACGTTCCCTGGGATCGTCAGAAGTCAGTTCACCAGGATAGCAAGGTTGTGCAAGAATGAATCAGCAAGGAACATGGAAGCTAATATAATGCAAGATCTATTATTACAAAGGGGCTATGATCCAACTATGGTAATGAGAATTAGATCTGAAGTTTTGAGTGAGGATAGGTCCATTGTACCAAGTGATACCTATGGTCGAGTTCCAAAGGTAGATTTCAAGAACACTAGGGATGACATCAGGATCACCATTACCTATACTAATGACAACAAGTCATTGAAAAATATTATATGTAATAATTGAAAGCTGTTAACTGCAGATGATCAGACTAGGAGATTAGTGGGGGATAAACCTAAATTTGCTTATAGGAACCACAAAAATCTCAAAAGACTGCTGTGCCATAACCCTACAACAGATGTTGATATAGGGTTGAACACCATCTGTAAGGTAGGCACATATTCATGTGGAAAGTGTAACATGTGCAGATATATAACTGAAGATCAGGTGTTTGTTCATCCCTATTTGAAGTTTACATTTATACCTAGGTTCTACGCCTCTTGTGACACGGAAAGTGTCATATATTTAGCAAACTGCAACACATGTCCGGCGTTCTATGTAGGACTCACCAAGAGAAAGTCAAAACAAAGAATGTACAATCACATTTATGATATTAAACAACATAAAGAACAGAATGTGTTGGCAAGACATCTTATGACATATACTGAACATGCTTTTAACTTTAGAGTCCTACAAATAGTTAAGCGTAGCTTCGGGGGGGGGGGGGGTGACCACATGAATTTATTAGAGAATATTGAATTACAATGGATTTTTAAGCTTAGGGCTCACTTACCCCCGGGCATTAATCACTGTGTATCTATTAGACCAGTGCTTAAAAGTAGATAGTGTTCTCTATACCTAATGTATTTTATGGCATGGTTGGCAAGGTACTCTTATCTTCCTTAATGGTTATAGATTGATATATATTCTATTTTTATCCTATTTATGATATTTACATATTGTTATTTCTATATGATTGGAGTGCTTTATTATTCATACTTTTTATACATATATTTTTTATATATATTTGTTATTTTATAGCATAGATCTATTGAGCATTTATGTGTATATATAGATTTTAGTGATTTCTCTACCTCTTCTTAGCATTGAAATAGTAGATAGGTGGGCAAGTACTGTGTCTTTAAAATTAGAGGTTCTATTAAGTTGTTAATTGTTTAATTAGCTTGTATTAAAAGCTTGATTGAGTTTTATTTAATGTATATAAACTCATTGCTCCTATGACTAAATAGATCTGAAGAAGCGTGTGTTACAACACGCGAAAGCGCTTATCTTTTTTGTCTGCAGTGTTTTAATAAAGAGACCTTGATTTTCGTTTTTCAACAGGACTTTTGCTATGGTGAGCCTACCGGTGTTTTTTTCTACAGATTAGTACTAAGCTAACTGCCCTTGCGAGCCATGTTAAGCCTAGCCAATTATTCCTTGTGAGACTCAAACCCTGCACCTTGTGTTTGTAAGGCAAACACCTTAACCATTAGGCCACCCTGGCTTGATTAATAACGAACATTGCTAATTTTTTTTTGTATTGATAAACCTAGGTTGGGGAGTTTCGGAAACACCAGAGATTACAAAAAAGAAATAAAAAGAAAAGAAAAACAACATATTTCCACATTTTCACGTGTAGTGTTATCCAGAGTTTTGAAGACAGAGCCTCAAGAATTATTCAAGGATCACAATTCCAGCACTGTTATGCAAAGTGATATAGCTCATCTGAAAGACTCCCTGTTTTTGTTATGTGAATTCAGTGAATTGAATATACTGATACTGATAAGTAGTTTTTACTGATCTCATATGATATTGAATCTTTATATACCAACTCTCTCCTTCTTCCAGGAATGGAAGAAATGAGAATTCCTGACTGAAAAAGTGTGTTAGAATAAAGAAATATTACCTTACTTTGCATGTTGTTAGAAACAGAACTGCAGTGAGAAATTTTAGGACCCATGACCAACACACATTGTACTCAGGATGCCTCTTCTTTTCATGCACATCCATTAATCAAAAGTGCTATGCAGACATATACAAAGAGCCAGCCTTAGACAAAATTTTGCCGTAGGAAAAGGACACTATGGCATGATACTAATCAGCAACATGTAATATAGTGCTCCAGATTTCAGCCATCCAAACTGTCGGGGGCAGAATTTCAAAGTACTACTACAAAATGAAAAAAGGTATACAAAATGAAAAAGGTGTAACAAAAAGACAGATTGTGGAGGCAAACACCTATAAAGATATTAATGATGTATCTTTAGGCAAACAATCATATCTAAATTCCTGATTAAATTATCACTATAAAGCTATGAGATGAGATCCTAAGTCCAACAATTTTAGATGTGCAGAAAGCAAATACTGTATGCAGGATGTCACTGAGCAGAAATGTAGGATGAAACACAGCAAATTATTGAAACTTTTATTGGCAATGGTTATAATAGATTCATAAGAAAACTCTTTCCTGCCACAGGGATTTCTTTCAGCCTTTAGGTTGAAGCTAATAAAAATCGATGTTAAAAACTGGCTCACTTAAAAAAAATGCAGTCATGATCACACAAGTATTTTAAGGACAGGTGTAACTTTTTGAATTAAATTTAATTTAAAAAAATGGAATTAATTCCTCTTCTGGAAAAAGTAGAGTACCATGGAGGCACCTATGCAAGTAATTTTTATTACTCCTGTAAGCCCATAGGGTTCATTTTTTTGTTTTTAATTGGGGACATTTATATAGTATCTATAGTGTGAATGGCCATCTTATGTGTAACATAGGTAGTATAGTTTATGTGTCAATATATAATGTTTGTGTTAGACTATACATCTCTAAGGCCAGACTGAAACTCTCCCAGACCTTCTATGAACTTCTATATGTCATAAAAATCTAAAAAAAAGATATGTGTAGACATTAATAATGCTCTTAAATAATCTACTGCCTTTCCCAATTGGAAACAAAATCATATTTCTGTAATGAAAGTTAGAAGAGTGTGTGCTACAGGCAAGGATGTGGATAAGATCATAGAACATATAAATATATAAAGTTGTACTGGCAAATAAAATTAAATGACCAATAGTTCACTAGGCTCAGTGATAATTTTAAACTTGTGTGCCTTAAAGATTAAATAATGTTGCTTTGTATTTATTCAGTTTGTCCTTGCATTCTTCTCAGTGGTTTTAATAACAGTCTGTCTTATACATTTTTAATTTATCAAAAATCTATTTAAGCAAGAAGTTGTACACACATTTGTTATTCTGATGAACACTCTTAGATGGCAAGTCAAAAACATTAAAAGAAAGAATAGCTCCTTTTTGTCATTTGTTTCCTCTATTTTACACTCTCCTTAAGTACAGCGGTAGCGTTGTTGCCTCACAGCAAGATGTTCTCCTGTTTGATTCATGGCTGGAGTGCCTTCTGTGTGGAGTCTGCATGTCCTCTCCATGGTTGAGTGGCCTCCGAAAGACATGCGTGAATGGTCGTGCCTTCACTGAAGGTTGGGCGTCGGGCTGGCAACTCTGCACCATAAAAAAATCTACTGCCAATCATTAGCAGACCGGAGTTCTGCTGTGGCGACCCCTAACCGGGAAAAGCTGAAAAGACAAACAACTTAAGTTATTTTTTTTTCTGGGATGCTTCCTTGTAGTTTTTAAATACTTACTATATAAGATTTATCAGGTGAGGTTTGATTCTTTTGCAGAATACAGCTGGCCAGCATTTCTCATAGGTTCCTTGGTTGAAAGGTTCTTATTTAACTTACAGCCAAGGATACCCAGAGAAGCTCAACCATATCACCCAATGCTGGTGAGTGACTAAGAATTTGCTGCAATAAGCAGAATTTCCCTACATATTTCTGGGGAAAATTTGTGTTCACCCATCCAGTCACACAGACTGGTTTTACAGGCTACTACGGAAGCATTGTGCTTGATAGGTAAGGACTGCTTATTCCAGAAATGGTAGGCATGATAAGATAGGCGTCTGTCAGGCCATCTGGTGAGGTTGATGTGGTTGTATAGGTTTAGGTTTCAAGAATGGGCATTTGCTTTACCACTGGCTCTGTTTAGTCAATGGAGTTTGTAGAGTGCTGGAAGGTTTATCGTAAGGAAGGCTAAAGAGAAATCAGTCACCTGGAGTCTGTGGAAGGGATTTTAACCTATCAAAGTAGCTATGGGTACAGAGACCTGAAATCTTTGGGGTGATAAAATTTGGAGGCCACACAAGCTTGTTTAAGTGACAGTGAGGTACAAATATAAGGTGTATTATATTAAATAGTAGGCTTAATAATGGATAAATATTGTGGGACTATAACCTGAACATTAAGGAGATACCACAAAGGACAATCTATGTAAGGTAGAATGGTTTTCTAACCACCACAGATACATGGTGCTCAAAAGATACAAAAATGTATCAAAATACATTCTTAAATCCTTGAAGACCAAATAAAATTTAAGTGGAATGTTATCTATATAGCAAGCAGGATTGGTGTTAGATTTACCAAAGTAAACTACATTGCATGTCTTGTTGTTTAGGGTAAGTCCATGATTAATACACCAGATATTTATTTGGTCTAGCCCTTGCTGGTCAGTTTGAGTATCAGAATAGGATTTGACAAATACCTCCTGTATGAAGTCAACAGCAAACTCAGTTAGCCATATTCCCTTGATATCGGCTGTTATGTCACATAAATAAATATTATGCTCTATTGAAGTATTTTTCACTTCCTAACTCACATTCTTTCTGTACTGTTCAGATGTCAACACAATTAAAATAATAATTTAGTGTATAATTATCTAAATAATTAAGCAGTACATTTTGCTTAGATAAAGAAAGAAATGTATTTGTGACAATCCTGAAGATTTAGTTGCTAATGATAATGCTACTTAATGCTATACAAAGACAGAGCTGAGTTGTTATTCTTACACTGATGGTATGTTTTTTTTTTTGTTTGTTTTTTTTTTAATTTGTTAACTATTCAAGTAAACTGGTACACTGACACTTTTTAGCCATAACTTGGGACAAAGGCACAAAAGAACAGAGATATGCTGCTGGGCCATGATTACACAAGCAATAAAGTCAATAAAATATACACAGAATGACATCCATTGATGCAGGACAAATAAGCCCCCGGATTCAGCAAGCCCTGCACGGTGTGCAGGAACAGTGCTGGAGCTCCTGGAGGCAATGTGGTTGCCATGCGATCCATGAATAAGCTGCAGGAGCGTGCACGAGCACTCCTGCACTATTCCTGCACAGATGAAGCTCCTATATACAAATTACCCCATTTGTGGGTGAAAACCATGCAAATGAGGTGAATTTGCAATCCATGAAGCTGTCAGCCAGCCGTGTAGAACTAGTGTAGTCTGCGGAAATGTACTCGGTTAGTAACCGAGTACATTTCTGCAAACTACAAAACGGAGCCATGACAGCTCCAAATAAAGTGTTATGTTATGGGAAACCATGTCAATGGCCAAATATATGACCATTGGCATGGAAAACAGTGTCATAAATAAAAAAATTACTTTTATTTTTTTTAGTCGATTTCAGCTGTTTAAGCATAGGGCAGTGGCACTCAAACAGGATTGGTTCGAAAATATAGAAAATAACCTGAAATAAGCATTCTAACCAAAATCACTATTTTGCCATTATACTCAATGGCAAGCAGAAGACAACATGGACAGTGAATAGTGGTTGCTAAGGGGGAAGGCTCAGTGTGGGATCTGTAACTATGCATTAGCAGGCAATCCTATGCAAATGAGGGGAATGATACTGAATCCCAGATTTTCCCTCAATGCTAGTCAGCACTCAACAGTGTAAGTGCAGGAACAGCATGGTTCAAGCCTAAGGGTTAGCTGACATCATAGGGGGTGTGTCAGGCATACTGTAAGCGGATCAGAGCCCTGTGGCTCGGGTTTGCCCTTAGCTTAACAGAGCTAAGCAAGGGGGTGTATCTGAGGCTGCCTAGCACTCTTTACATTGCCTAAGCATGTGTGCGCGCCACGCACCGGGATTTAAAGGAAAAAAAAGTAAACCAGAAAACAGTAGATCTGTGCACATTTGAGCACTCTGTTTGCGCGGTGCATCCCTGGGCTTAAACAGGAAGGCAATGGGAAGTGAAAACAATAGTAGGAAGGTAATCAAGGAGAAGTAGCATAGCTGGCAGGTGAAATGTATTAGAGTCAGCCAATTACACAGGCAGCAGCCCAGCCCAGCCCAGAACACCACAATAAACTATGCAAACACCTTTCTCTCTGTTTTTACCACATACTCTACACCACCGGTGTATACAAGTGGGGAAATTTTAACAAACAAAAATAACAAAAATGATAGAGGCTGCAGTAGCTATCATACATCAACATGTGGAAGAGGCTGAGATGGTGGTGAGGATGAGAATGTTGTTGACCAACCCACAGTGAGGAGACTGAGAAGAGTGTACAGACCCAGGGTAACCTACCAGGGGCTACATGAGCTGGAGATAGTGGGGTGCTATAGGGTGGACAGGGACCTCCTACAGCAAATTGTTGAGCTGTGTCGCCCATGCCTGACACACAGAACTAACAGATGGGAATCCATACCAGTGGATACCAAGGTATATGTAGGCCTATGAATACTAGCCACAGGTATCTTCCAAAGGCCAACTGGGGATATCATTGGGATCTCACAGGCATCAGCATCTAGGGTACTCCACCAGTTCCTGGATGCCATATCAGCACATGCCAGTGAGCATGTATACTTCCCCAACACCAGTGAGGCGTTAGCCAGCAATATGCATCTCTTCCACCAAATAGCAGAAAACCCTGAGGTAGTGGGTGCTTTAGACTGCACACACATATGCATCAAAGCACCACCCAGTGAGCGGGGTATGGTCTACATCAGCCACAAGGGCTTCCCCTCCATCAACTGCCAGGTCATGTGCGATGCCCAAGGCATAATAATGAATGTGTGTGCTGGCTGCCCTGGAAGCTATCACGATTCCCACTTCTGGCATCTGACGCAGCTGTACCAGAGATTTGCCAATGGGGGCATCCTTCATGGTCACCTAGTGGGGGATGCTTGTTACTCACTGGAGCCGTGGCTGATGACACCCATCAGAAATGCACACACACCCAAACAAGAACTCCATAATGAGGCACATGCACAGACCAGAATTATAATAGAGCATGTGTTTGGGATGCTCAAGTCATGATTCCGGTGCCTGGACACATCCGGTGGAGCCTTGCAATACTCCCCAGCTACATGTACTCAAATTGTCATCATATGTGCCATGCTACACAATATGATCCTGCAGAAACAGCTGCAGCAGGAATAGCATGGGACAGAGCCACACAGCCTGCACCATTGCCAAGGCCTGCACAGAGTGACTCAGAGGAGGAACAACCTGAGCCTACCCCAGTAAACAGAAGGAGGTGTGCCCAGTATGCCCTGGCCTTGGCAAAGAGGCAATGCATAGCACATACACTGATACAGGAGGGATCCAGGGACTGACACCTCTCTCTGACTCACATGTACAGTAACAGGGATGCTAAACATGACACCACCTGTGCTCAACCATGTATAGAGAGTGTACTATGTGCATCTGACATAAGCAGCCCTACAGCACCATCCTCAATACTGGCACAGCCACAAGGTAAGTCACTCTTCTTACCAATTGCCAAATGGAGTAGTATGTGTTGTTACTTGTATCTATGGTATGGATGTGAGCATGCAAGGGAATCGGGTGGCTGAATGGGATGCCAGCAGCTAGTAGACACCTACAGTGGCAGCATGTGATCTGTAACAAATACTGGTGTCACCATAGTAGCCAGTACTACACATGGTGACAAAATCCACTGCAGGAAATGTGCAGGGTCACATGTGTGTCCATATGACACACACATGCTAGTCAGGGAGGTTCACATACCCAACAACAGTCTCAGCCAACAGGACAGGTGTAGACAAACACAAACAAAGGTCATGCTAAGGCCTCTGAATGATGGCTATGGGTAACCTCCCCCACAGGCCTACACAGATAGACTACATCAGGTCAGGCAGTGGGCTGTTAGTTCTGAAGGGTAAGACATCAGAAACTGATATGTAGGTCAATCAAACCTAAGACCTAAAGACCTATAGTACACTGATATGCCTCTAGTCAGCATGATAGGTTACAATGCAGAATGAAATGGAGTACCTGACATACCAGTACAGTCATAGCAAATGAGTACAAGTGTAAGGTGCCCCCCCCCCAATCCTATGTAGAAATGTAGAAACAGTCAGGTGTTCCCCAACCCCAATCCTATGGAGAAATGTAGTAACAGTCTGTTGTGCCCCTCCCCCCAATCCAATGTAGAAATGTTGTAACAGTCAGGTGTGCCCCCCCTAATCCTAAGTAGAAATGTAGTAACAGTCAGGTGTGCCCCCCTGCAATCCTATGTAGAAATGTAGAAACAGTCAGGTGTGCCCCCAATCCTATTTAGAAATGTAGTAACAGTCTGGTATGCCCCCCAATCTGATGTAGACACATTGTAACAGTCAGGTGTGAATCCCCCAATCCTATGTAGAAATGTAGTAACAGTCAGGTGCCCCCCCAGCAATCTGATGTAGATATGTAGTAACATGTATGTGTAGGTATAATACCAGTGGAGCACAGAAGACCTGAGGTGGCTAAGGTAGCAGGATAGATTGTAGCATCTGCACAATATGCAGGTATGCGTGTTAGGTTGGTGTGTTTTTCATATTGTGTGGGAGTTGTCAGTATGTATGTATGTTGAGGTTTGAACTGGTGGTCATTGCCCACTACTGCCGATGACAGGGCCAAGTCCTCACAACTGCAGTACCAAAGACAATGCTCCCCAGTATAACACATTCTAGCAGTAAGCCATTGTAAATGTATGGTGGTAATATGTGTTACCATCTGAAAGATGGACATGGCATGACTGTTGGGCTACATATAGAAGCAGTACACAGGGAAAAGTACCCCAGACATACAGTGTATAATGTGCAACCGTGAAATGGACACACCCTTGAAATTGTACATACAGGTATGCATCACATTATCTGGGCTTTTAGTAGGGAATACCAATCTCATCAGGCTGAACATTTGCAGATCACAAAGGTGATAGGACTTATGTATTGAGAACCAGCTGATGTCCCTGCACAAGCCAGCATAACTGAAATGCCCCATGCGTATCTGTGAGTCAGATGCAAGTAGTGTCCATAGCACACATGCACCCAGCTCACCCACCCACCACTCACAGGTACCTCTCCTGTGTTATCCATGTTGTTGGGAATGGGTACAATATGACACCCACCTGTGTATGGCAATAGCGAAAGAATACAGCATGCAGTGCAGGTGTCCCATGCAGGTGTGTCTCTAGCTGTATGCAGCACCCTGCCAGGATCCACACCACCTGATCAATACTGACAGAAAGTATTGTCATGAACAACAAGCACACCTACCCTGTCACCCCAGGGGAATATACTGTATGGCAGTCTGGTACTGTAGGACTGACAGAATGCAATGGCCTGCTACAGCTGGCCTGCATCACCACCAAATGACCTACATGCCTCTGTCAAAAGCCTGCATCTCACCCATACTGCCAATGTATGTTATGTCATGGACACCCAAATAACAACATAACACACTCCACATAACCCATATGCACTGCCAAGTGGACAGACCACAGTAAAATGTCCACCATGTCCCACTGCATGAACTGTGGACCAACACCAAAACACAGCTGTGATAAGGTGATAACTATAGGGAAGGTATCAGAGAATGTTTGCATAATGTATGGAAGAAGATAGAATAAGAGATGGGGGGGGGTGGGAGCATAGGCAGCATGGAAAGTACAAAGTCCAAAATGCAGCTGTGTGCACATACTATCCCTGACTGCAAACACAAAACTGGGTGGCTACAAAACTGCCCATACACTACAATAGGGGTAATGTCCTGACCCATGATGCCTGCTTCTGGGTAATCTGTGTGAATCTGCACAGCTGTAAGGTATTGCCACAGCAAGATAAGGCCATACTGTCACGTTGATGGATGTTCAAGTATGGGATCCTCTGCCATCACTGTACCAAGGTGCTGAACTGGTTACACAGACCCAGCAGCAACTGCCTGCAGCTCCCCCTCCAGAATGGCATAACTTTCCAGGAATATGTAGGCGTTTTACCACTATACTGGACACAGCTGCATTCACCCTGTGTTCCCCAGGACATCACTGCGAGCAAAAATGTCTACCTGACAGTACTTGAGGACATAAAACATCACAGTGTATAACAGTACACATGTATAAATATCTCTGATAACACCAGTACCATGTAGCAGAAGCAGCACAGACACAATCACCTACAGTACCCACTATCCCTTGCACAGTTTGACCCGATATTGCCAACTGATCTACAGATGGCCTGCAGAAACCGTTTGCTAGCTGTAGGTGTAGAACACAAAGGTCTGCACTGGAGTACAATCTACCTGGAATGGATCAACGCATTCAGTACAGAAGGGCATACGGGGCATGCTCACACACTTAAACAAATAAGCCCATGTCTGCCAACAACAGTGGACCATACATATCTGACAGTTGCAGATGTTAGTGCATACTCTCCTCAGTATGCACCAGTCATGCTTTGCACACACATTGGATAGGAATAAACACATATATCCAAGGACAACACACTATAATACACCAAAAGTACACATACATAGATGTGTGGAAGAGAGTGACAGTGACAAAGAGCCTTCCATCATGAGGCCTGTCCCACCCAGCACACAGGAAAATGGCTACAACCACATGATGTGTAAATGTCACTCACTGTAGAAATTAGCCACTGGTATCCCTCAGCATTAAAGACTCTGTGGTGCTAGTGCTACGTGTGCAACATGACTGTACAAGGCAGTAGTCATCTAGCAGTTGTATATACACACACCTGTGGAATATAAACCTGTTTGTGCCTGAGTGTGATGTGTCTACCTCTAGATGAATGGGTTATGGCTCATGCACACAGACTGCCCTCTCCATAGCCCTACCATGGCAACCCTGTTGATGTCAGTCACTGTGAAATACACCGTTGGGGAAGGGATAGCCCAGTAATCTCTGTGGTGTGTCTTATAACTGTGTAGTGCTGTAACGTGATAAACTAATTAGGTAGAATTTCTAATCCCAGACATGGCAATTGTGTGTGTGTCTGTGTGTGTGTGTGTGTGTGTGTGTGTGTGTGTGTGTGTGTGTGTGTGTGTGTGTGTGTGTGTGTGTGTGTTTGTGTGTGTGTAGGGAGCAATGCTTTTTAGGCTAGTCACACTCACTACAATTCAAATGCCCTACTTTAGCAAGCCTGTTGATGTCATTCACTTTGAAATACACCTTTGGGAAAAGCGTAACTCAGTAATCTCTGTGGTGTGCCCTATAAGTGCATAATGCTGTAGTGTGATAAACTAGTTAGGTAGGAGTTCTAATCACAGACATGGCAACTGTATGTGTGTGTTTGTTCCTGTCTATGTAAGCAGCAATGCTTGTTAGGCTAGTCATACTCACTTCATTTCAAATGACCTACTTTGGCAAGCCTGCTGCTGTTATTCACTTTGAAATACACCTTTGGAAAAAGAATAGCCCAGTAATCTCTGCAGCATGTCTTATAACTGTGTAATGCTGTTGTGTGCTAAGCTACTTAGGTTAGGAGCACATGGAAACTGTGTGTGTCTCTGTCTGTGTAGGGGCGCAATGCTTTTTAGGCTAGTCACACTCACTACAATTCAAATGCCCTACTTTGGCAAGCCTGCTGAAGTCATTCACTTTGAAATACACTTTTGGGAAATGAAAAGCCCAGTAATCTCTGTGGCACAGCCTATAACTGCATAATGCTGTACTGTGATAAATTAGTTTGATAGAAGATCTAATCCAAGACATGGCAACTGTGTGTGTATCTCTGTCTGTGTAGGGAGCAATGCTTTTTAGGCTAGTCACACTCACTACAATTCAAATGCCTTACTTTGGCAATCCTGCTGATGTCATTCCCTTTGAAATACACCACTGGGGAAAAATAGCCCAGTAATCTCTGTGGCATAGCCTATAACTGCATAATGCTGTAGTGTGATAAACTAGCTAAATAAAAGTTCTACTCCCAAACATGGCAACTGTGTGTGTGTGTCTTTGTATATTAAGGAAGAAATGCTTTTTAGGCTAGTCACACTCAATGCCCTACTTTGGCAAGCCTGCTGATGTCATTTACTTTGAAACTCACCTTTGGGGAAAGAGTAGCCTGTTAGTCTCTGTGGGGCATCCTATAAGATGTGCAATGCCATTGTATGATATAGCAGGCTGGCAGGGTTTGTATTCCCAGATATGGCAAGTGTGTGTGTTTGTCTGTGCAGGATGCAGTGCTTTTGAGGCCATTCACAGTCACTACAACCTCCATTGACCTACTTTGGCAAGCCTATTAATGTCATTCCCAGTGAAATACAACTTTGGGAAAGAGTACTCCAGTAATCTCTGTGGCGTGTCCTATAACAGCATAATGTTGTAGTGTAGTTTGGTAGGGGTTCTATTCCCAGACATGGCAAGTGTGGATGTTTGTCTGTATAGGGTGCAATGCTTTTGAGGCCATGTGCAGTCACTACACCCTCCATTGACCTACCTTGGTAAGCCTGCTGATGCCATTCCCAATGAAATACACTTTTGGGGAAAAAGTACTCCAGTAATCTCAGTGGTGTGTCCTATAACACCGTAATGCTGTAATGTGATATAGTAGTTTGGTAGGAGTGTCATTCCCAGCCAAGGCAAGTGTGGATGTTTGTGTATGTGTTTGGCTGTCTGTGTAGGGTGTAATGCTTTTGAGGCCATTCACCGTCACTACAACTCCCATTCACCTTCTTTGGCAAGCCTGCTGATGTCAAACCCAGTGAAATACACCTTTGGGGAAAAAGCAGTCCAGTAATCTCCATGGCACATCCTACAACTGCGTAATGCTGTAGTGTGATTAATTAGTTAAGTAGGAGTTCTAATCCCAGACATGGCAAGTGTGTCTGTGTTTGTCATTTGTATTCTGTGTGGATGGGGCTGTGAATGTGTAACAACTGGACTCATTGTGGAGTGGGTTTTGCAAATTTCTTATATGGTGGCCCTATTATACATCACAATGTCCAACTTACACGGATAACAGATGTCAAATAGCCGAGAGGCTGGGGTGCCAATCCATACCCCTAGATGTGACATCAAGGCCTGGTGAACAAAGTAAGCAACCCTTGTATTACCCAGAGAACACTTTCAACCCATGTCTCATACACAAGCACACTTGCCTAGGCAACAACTGCTATGTTGGTATTACCCTGCATATTGCCCACAGATAGTAACCATGGTGTGATTGCAGTGGACTACAGAGGGCATGACACCCTGTCCATCAGTACAATAGGCACATAATTGCAGACAGTGCACCTTAACTATGTTACCCACTGGACACCTACAACTGTGGTGCCATCAAATGTGACCCACAAAGGACATACCATACCTTAAACACATGCTATGTATGGACAGATGCCACTGACACCAGGGATTACCTGTATCATGCTATCAATGTAGGTGCAGGGTCAACCTGCTGTCCATTACCAGTTCCCACCACATGAGGCCAGGACTGACACATTTGATAACAATCTCTGTACACAACATGGGTCAGACACCTCGGATAAAGTTCCATGTGTCACTGTACATGCACGTGGGACATGTGCACATCCCAGACAGTCCATGTCATGGACTATAGAGCACATATATGGCAAGCATTGCACAGCACTGGCCACGCACAACAGTAACCCAGCTGACTGGATGGTAAATACAATACCCACCTGTGTGGGCCAATCCAGACACTACACCCCTGAGCCATACTGCAGATGATTGTCATGTGGCCTGATGCCAAGGTATACCCTTCACCTAGCCTTGTATAGCTTTCTTGCAGAGTCAACCACTACATACCCATGAAGCAATGCACCCATGCATGTCAGTACTGGCACCCTGTGTTCGTGTGTGTGGTGTATGATGCTTTTGACCACATTCACACTCACTACAACTCCCATTGGCATACTGAAGCATGCTGGCTGATGTCAGACACCTTCACATACCCTTTTCCTATATAACCTCTGGATAACCCCTGTGGTGCATGTGATACCTTCGCATTACAGCATTGTGGCAAACTAACTAGTTAGGAAGTATATTTCTGATCCTGCCAAGTGTGTCAGTATGTGTGAGTCCCTGAGAGAGTGTGGCTGTGTTGACACTGACACCTCTTCATGTGGACAGGCATGTGTACTACACCTACCGTATCGCTACTATATCACTGTTGCAGATGTCACTCACCATCACATATACCTTCGGACAGCTCCCTAACATGTAAGCTAAGTGGCACATGCAATAACTGCATAGGCATGTGATAGCAATATGTAGGCAGTCAGGAGTTTAAATCCCTGTACTGGAAGGTATGTGACATAAAATCTACAGATATCCTGCAGAAACAGTTTGCTACCTGTAGGTGTAGAACACAAAGGTCTGCACTGGAGTACAATCTACCTGGAATGGATCAACACATTCAGTACAGAAGGGCATATGGGGCATGCTCACACACTTAAACAAATGAAGCTCATGTCTGCCAACAACAGTGGACCATACATATCTGACAGTTGCAGATGCTAGTGCATACACTCCTCAGTATGCACCAGTCATGCTTTGCACACACATTGGATAAGAATACACACAGATATCCAAGGACAACACACTATAATATACCAAAAGTACACATACAGAGATGTGTGGAAGAGAGTGACAGTGACAAAGAGCCTTCCATCATGAGGCCTGTCCCACCCAGCACACAGCCAAATGGCTACAACCACATGACGTGTAAACATCACTCACTGTAGAAATTAGCCACTGGTATCCCTCAGAATTAAAGACACTGTGGTGCTAGTGCTAGGTGCGCAACATGACTGTACAAGGCAGTAGTCATCTAGCAGTTGTATATACACACACTTGTGGAATATAAACCTGTTTGTGCCTGAGTGTGATGTGTCTACCTCTAGATGAATGGGTTATGGTTCATGCACACACACTGCCCTCTCCATAACTCTACTATGGCAACCCTGTTGATGTCAGTCACTGTGAAATACACCTTTGGGGAAGGGAGAGCCCAGTAATCTCTGTGGTGTGTCTTATAACTGTGTAGTGCTGTAATGTGATAAACTAATTAGGTAGAATTTCTAATCCCAGACATGGCAATTGTGTGTGTGTGTGTGTGTGTGTGTGTGTGTGTGTGTGTGTGTGTGTGTGTGTGTGTGTGTGTGTGTGTGTGTGTGTGTGTGTGTGTGCCCCTATCTGTGTAGGGAGCACTGCTTTTTTAGGCTAGTCACACTCACTACAATTCAAATGCCCTACTTTAGCAAGCCTGTTGATGTCATTCACTTTGAAATACACCTTTGGGAAAAGCGTAACTCAGTAATCTCTGTGGCGTGTCCTATAACTGCATAATGCTGTAGTGTGATAAACTAGTAAGGTAGGAGTTCAAATCACAGACACAGCAAATGTGTGTGTGTGTTTGTTCCTGTCTATGTAAGCAGCAATGCTTGTCAGGCTAGTCATACTCACTTCATTTCAAATGCCCTACTTTGGCAAGCCTGCTGCTGTTATTCACTTTGAAATACACCTTTGGAAAAAGAATAGCCCAGTAATCTCTGCAGTATGTCTTATAACTTCATAATGCTGTTGTGTGCTAAACTACTTAGGTTAGGAGCACATGGCAACTGTGTGTGTCTCTGTCTGTGTAGGGGAGCAATGCTTTTAAGGCTAGTCACTCTCACTACAATTTAAATGCCCTACTTTGACAAGCTTGCTGAAGTCATTCACTTTGAAATACACTTTTGGGAAACGAAAAGCCCAGTAATCTCTGTGGCACAGCCTATAACTGCATAATGCTGTACTGTGATAAACTAGTTTGATAGAAGGTCTAATCCAAGACATGGCAACTGTGTGTGTATCTCTGTCTGTGTAGGGAGCAATGCTTTTTAGGCTAGTCACACTCACTACAATTCAAATGCCCAACTTTGGCAAGCCTGCTGATGTCATTCACTTTGAAATACACCTTTGGGGAAAAAATAGCCCAGTAATCTCTATGGCACAGCCTATAACTGCATAATGTTGTAGTGTGATAAACTAGCTAAATAAAAGTTCTAATCCAAAACATGGTAACTGTGTGTGTGTCTTAGTCTATTAAGGAAGAAATGCTTTTTAGGCTAGTCACACTCAATGCCCTACTTTGGCAAGCCTGCTGATGTCATTCACTTTGAAATGCACCTTTGGGGAATGAGTAGCCTGTTAGTGTCTGTGGGGCATCCTATAGATGTGTAATGCCATAGTATGATATAGCAGGTTGGCAGGGGTTCTATTCCCAGATATGGCAAGTGTGTGTGTTTGTCTGTGCAGGATGCAGTGCTTATGAGGCCTTTCACAGTCACTACGACCTCCATTGACCTACTTTGGCAAGCCTACTGATGTCATTCCCAGTGAAATACACCTTTGGGAAAGAGTACTCCAGTAATCTCTGTGGCGTGTCCTATAACAGCATAATGCTGTAGTGTAGTTTGGTAGGGGTTCTATTCCCAGACATGGCAAGTGTGGATGTTTGTCTGTATAGTGTGCAATGTTTTTGAGGCCATGCGCAGTCACTACACCCTCCATTGACCTACCTTGGTAAGCCTGCTGATGCCATTCCCAGTGAAATACACTTTTGGGGAAAAAGTACTCCAGTAATCTCAGTGGTGTGTCTATAACACCATAATGCTGTAATGTGATATAGTAGTTTGGTATGGGGTGTTATTCCCAGCCATGGCAAGTGTGGATGTTTGCATGTGTGTTTGGCTGTCTGTGTAGGGTGCAATGCTTTTGAGGCCATTCACAGTCACTACAACCCCATTCACCTTCTTTGGCAAGCCTGCTGATATCAAACCCAGTGAAATACACCTTTGGGGAAAAAGCAGACCAGTAATCTCCATGGCACATCCTACAACTGCGTAATGTTGTAGTGTGATTAATTAGTTAAGTAGGAGTTCTAATCCCAGACATGGCAAGTGTGTCTGTGTTTGTCATTCGTATTCTGTGTGGAGGGGGCTGTGAATGTGTAACAACTGGACTCATTGTGGAGTGGGTTTTGCAAATTTCTTATATGGTGGCCCTATTATCCATCGCAATGCCCGACCTACACGGATAACAAATGTCAAATAGCCAAGAGGCTGGGGTGCCAATCCATACCCCTACATGTGACATCAAGGCCTGGTGAACAAAGTAAGCAACCCTTGTATTACCCAGAGAACACTCTCAACCCATGTCTCATACACAAGCACACTTGCCTAGGCAACAACTGCTATGTTGGTAGTACCCTGCATATTTCCCACAGATAGTAACCATGGTGTGATTGCAGTGTATTACAGAGGGCATGGCACCCTGTCCATCAGTACAATAGACACATAATTGCAGACAGTGCACCTTAACTATGTTACCCACTGGACACCTGCAACTGTGGTGCCATCAAATGTGACCCACAAAGGACATACCATACCTTAAAACACATGCTATGTATGGACAGATGCCACTGACACCAGGGATTACCTGTATCATACTATCAATGTAGGTGCAGGGTCAACCTGCTGTCCATTACCATTTCCCGCCACATGAGGCCAGGACTGGCACATCTGATAACAATCTGTGTACACAACATGGGCCTGACACCTCAGATAAAGTTCCACATGTCACTGTACATGCAGGCGAGACATGTGCACATCCCAGACACAGTCCATGTCATGGACTATAGAGCACATGCATGGCACGCATTGCACAGCACTGGCCACGCACAATAGTAACCCAGGTGACTGGATGGTGAATACAATACCCACCTGTGTGGGCCAATCCAGACACTACACCTATGAGCCATACTGCAGATGATTGTCATGTGGCCTGATGCCAAGGTATACCCTTCACCTAGCCTTGTATAGCTTTCTGGCAGAGCCAACCACTACACACCTGTGAAGCAATGCACCCATGCAAGTCAGTACTGGCACCCTGTGTTTGTGTGTATGGTGTATGATGGTTTTGACCACATTCATGCTCACTACAACTCCCATTGGCATACTGAAGCATGCTGACTGATGTCAGACACCTTCACATACCCTTTTCCTATATAACCTCCAGATAACCCCTGTGGTGCATGTGATACCAGCACATTACAGTATTGTGGCAAACTAACTAGTTAGGAAGTATATTTCTGATCCTGCCAAGTGTGTCAATATGTGTGAGTCCCTGAGAGAGTGTGGCTGTGTTGACACTGACACCTCTTCATGTTGACAGGCATGTGTACTACACCTACTGTATCGCTACTATATCACTGTTGCAGATGTCACTCACCATCACATATACCTTTGGACAGCTCCCTAACATGTAAGCTATATGGTACATGCAATAACTGCATAGGCATGTGATAGCAATATATAGGCAGCCAGGAGTTTAAAACCCTGCACTGGAAGGTATGTGACATAAACATGCTTAGGTTTTACTCTCACACCCCCTCCTTGACATACCTTGTCTCTGTCTGTCTCTCTCACTCTGGTGGATGTGGAGAAGTACACCTACTTTGCTTAGGCAGCAGCTTGTGTTTTGTAAGTGCTGCTCATCATCAGCTGATAGCCTCTGCATGAATTACAGTCCTCCTCTAGCTGATTGCATGTGGAACAGCTGTGGTAACATTCCCATAGCCAATTGCATGGAAACACACTCCAATATCTAGGAATATTATGTTGGTGTTGGAACTTTTCATTCACTGTGAGCAGGATCTAGATCTGGTGTTTGGCAAAAAGCATCACAGATTGTTTTGGGATTTACGTCAACAACATACACTGTGGAATCAGGCCAGCAGACAGGAGGGGGATGTGCCAGACATGACTACAGAATGTAAGTGTTGCTATTCTTCATTTGGAGTAATGTCAGTTTAACAGGGTGTGTGTGGATATGGCTGGTCTACATGCTTTAATACCTGTCATGACAGTGCTATGTTTTTAAGGAAACTCCCATCTTTAGGGTCATCTGCAGACTGGGCAGTGTATGGAGCCTTTTGTTTGTTGTCTTACTCACAGAACACCTATCTGAGAACTGCAGAAGCATAGTGTGAGGACTGCAGTCATTACATGGTGACAGCCATGAGAGTTATTGACTTCCTATCCCTCATAGGACATATGTCACAACAAACCCTGGCATGATAGTAAATGTATGAGGTTATCAAAGCAACATGCCAATATTGGGCCAGTGTTCATAGCTCCAGCCACAAGTCTGTCAACCTTTGTACATATGTCATGCAGCAAGAGGTGCATATTTTCTGTACACCATTATTTATTGACATCATACCTGATAACAAGCCAGTCAGATATCAGACTGCTAGACATGCTATGTACAGTAGGGGTTGTTTCTGAGGACATAACCTGGGCATTCTGCTGTTGTGTGTACAGTACTGGGGTCTGTGTACTTAGGGTGATTGTCGACAGTATCTGTATTGCGCGTACCTACCTTGGGCTATGCACAGACTGTGGTAGATGCCATTGTTCTTATCCTGTTCTATCTGATGTTACATGCTGCTCTAGTGTATTGTACCCTATCGGCTCACATGTCTGCAGGGCCAGACATACACATGTCCCATATCACAGACAGTCATCGGGCCACACTGTGCCATGAC